>NC_056728.1:49649230-49881730 GCF_019279795.1 Protopterus annectens
CCCGAAAGGTTAGGAGAAGCCCCTACTGAAACTGAACTTGGCCTACCTCTAAAAGAAGTTTTGGCAACAGAAGGAGAGGCTCTAACTACATCCGGTTAAATACTGAGGCAAGAAAAAACCAAAATGTTCCCCAACGGGGTACTTAGCCAACTCTGATTCGGTCTGAAACTCCGGTTTCGGAAATATTTCAGAACGCCAACCTGCACCCGCAAAACTGCTTCTGCATCGGACAAAAGACTGAGGATATGGCGCCGGTCATGCGCATTAGTGCCTGACTCTGGTATTCGGGCCGACTGGATGCGGACTATACCCAATAGTAAGGACTGCAGCAATGGAAGACGAAGAACATCCTATAGTTGTGAGGTAACAATACTATCACTGCACCATCAATTATACAAGGAGTTAAACATTCAGAAACCTGAAGTCTGAAATTCAAATGCCTGTCAATTTTACTGCGGACAGAACAAAAACAATTTTCAGCAGAGACGCAGGGATTAAAACTGCAGACACATCTTTGTAAAATGGCAGGGCACCAGAGCAAATCCACACAAACACAGGCAGGAGATGCAGACTCCAAACAGAAGCCACCCCAACCAAGAATCAAACCAGAAAACCTATAGCTGTGAGGCAACAATACTACCACCGCACCATCAATTATGCAAGGAATTAAACATTCAGAAACCTGAAGTCTGAAATTCAAATGCCTGTCAATTTTACTGCGGACAGAACAAAACCAATTTTCAGCAGGGATTAAAACTGCAGACACGTCTTTGTAAAATGGCAGGGCACCAGAGCAAATCCACACAAACACATGGAGGAGATGCAGACTCACACAGAAGCCACCCAACCAAGAATCAAACCAGAAAACCTATAGCTGTGAGGCAACAATACTACCACTGCACCATCAAATACGCAAGGAATTAAACATTCAGAAACCCTTAAGTCTGAAATTCAAATGCCTATCAATTTTATTTAACATTTTTAATCAGGACAGTCTGACTTGGAACAAATAAACAAATTTTCAGCAGAGGCCCAGGAAGAAATAATGCAGACATGTCTTTGTAACATGGGAGGGCACAAAAGCAAACCCACACAATCACAGGAGAAGATACAGACCCCACAAAGAAGGAACCCCAGCCAAGAATCAAACCCAAGAACCTGCAGCTGTGAGGCAACAATGCTACTACTACACCATCAAATATCAAGCATTGCAACATTTACAAACCACAGATATTATGAGGAACAGATCAGATCGAATATGAGGTAAAAATCTGAAATTTTTACATTTTATAATGGTGGTGGGTAGGGAACTCAAGTCTTTAACACCTGCATACAGGGTACAGGGTTCAAGCCTGAGGCATTCCCTACCACACCACCATAAGCACCTGGGGCATTTTCACACACACACACACACACACACACACTCCAGTAAAGCACAAGCACCATACACAAACTCCAGTAAAGCACAAGCACCATACACAAACTCCAGACAAGCACCATACACAAACTCCAGACAAGCACCATACACAAAGAAAAAGCACAAACTCAAGCACCATACACAAATAAAAAGCACAAACTCAATAAACATTGTAAATTAAAAGGCACCTTACCTGAATGAATACATCCAGAGTTAACGCCCGCATACATCCTTCCAGCGCCAATACTGAAGACCAGCGAGATCCCAATGCTCCTTCCCGACGAGATCCCTAAGGCTCTGTCGAGTCCCTGCTGCTCCTCTTGCAGTCGGACGCCGTCCCCATAATCCTGCGGGTCTGTGCACTGTAAAAGTGCACAGGCATTGACGCCTGTCCCCTATGGGGACGGTGACTCGGTCTATTATGCGCATGCGCCAAGTCCTAATTTTAAAAAATATTTTTTATTTTTCATTTTTTTTCTTTCTTTTTTTATTTTTGAGGGGGCTGCAGTCCGGCAGCCCTATGCCACGAGCCGCCCCTGCCTTACCAAATGACGGAAGAGCTTCCAGGTTAATAACAAATTAACACATGCTCTTAGCATTGTGGGGCTGGTATAAAGCTGGCTGTCCAAAAAGAAAGAAGGGATTAAATCTTAATGGCCTGCACTCTCCCAGGGTATTACCTCTTATTGAAACCCATCGATTCCCTGAGAACTCAGAAGGCTGCCATGTGGCCATACATCAGCAGTCAATCAGGATTATAGCCAAGTAAACAAGCAAAGGCTAGTCAAGCACAGTGAAAGAAAAGGAATTACATCAAGGAACAAAGAAAAAGGAAAAATGCAAGTCTCATTTTTTTTAGTTATCATTGATGTTGTGGCTAAGGTGCTATTTATTATAGTAAGTTTTCTTCCCTCTATTTTATTTTGAAAAGCCAGTAACATGAGAAATACTGCCTGTTGTTTAAAACAGATTTGTCATTGCCTTCTGCTCTGAAATGCGCTCTCAATATTTGGTGTTCTTGAGTGCTTGGCATAATTCTGTCTCAGTGTTTTGCCAGTACTCCAGTCACATGATGATGTTTAGGTCCTAACAGAAGGAAAATTCATTTCAGTAGCAGGGTGTATTACAAATTTCATATTGTCCCTGTTTCTTTTACCCTTCCTTTGGCACACATTAATTCAGTGTCCCTGTGAATCAATAAGATGAGAACTGGTAGCATTCTACCATTTAGTTTTTGTGCTCCATCAGTCATTTTTTTTATTTTATATATTATTAGTATACAAAATACTGTCACTAGCACCATAAAAATTAGTAAGGAGTATGAAAACAATTTCTCTCCCTTTCTGGAGAAAGTGAATATTATGATGTGATTCATCTGTGTACTCTACTGAAACAGCCCCAAACACAAAATTCGACCACCCTTCACTAATCTTGGTTGTAAGCGTTATCCCTAGCTGATGAAGAACCCAGTGTTTACAAATAAAACAGACCCCCCACTGCTGTGAAGACCAGTTCTAGCCCCTCCAATCCAAAGCTCTTCTGCAACCTGTGTGCAGGCAGACTGGATATCAATCCTGAGCTGGCCAAATGGTACAGAGGCAGGGTGTCTGCTTGTGTCACTAGCAACCTATATTTTGTTAGCAACTTGGGTGCATGGGTCAATAGAGAAAGACAAGAATAAATGGTTATTATGTTGGAGGTTAGGTCTAAGGAGAATCACACTTTGGGTTTAATCCTAGTGGTAGCTGGGAGTCTGTAAAGCTGGCATTTGGAGCATATGAATTAGTCTAAGCCCTAGCAACGCAGGATTGTTCTAGAACTTTTGTGTTCCAGTACAGTTTATATTACTTCCAATCCAAATAAACCAGAGGAGTTTTGACCCTATATCTCTGCAAATGATGTGCCACTCTCAACACCCAATAACACAGGGCTATTTTGTAACCAGGAGCTCATCACACTATACATGACATTTAGCATCTAATAAGCCAGAACTGTTCTGAAACCAGAATCCTTCACTCCCCTCTCCAAAGACATATATAAAAAAATTTACTTACAGTATCAACTGATTTCTAATTTGGCCTTCTGTAGTGGGTATTTATTTGAAAGAATCCCAGGAAGTAAAAATGATACTGCCAGGAGGCAGAAAGCAAAGAATTTCCAAAAGGTGAAACCTCAGAAGGTCAAATCCTACAGCCATAAGAAGGATGGGCCAATGGAGCTCCATCCTTTGTCACCAGCTTATAGGACATCCAATGTGTACTGAACTTTATGTGGTGTCAGGTGACAAAGCTGAGCAACATGAATGCTGAGCTGTTGACCATATGAAAAACAAAAGAAAAAAACTAGTGAAGAGAAGTATGTGCAATACTGATTTTTGTCCAATCAAGGAATGAATGACTGAGGCTCATAAAAGAACTGTCACTTAACTTAGGCTATTCTACAGATAGTAAAACTATTGTTTGCCAGAAATGTAGCTGGCTCCTACTTTATTTTGAGGATCCAGAAGCAAGTGTGTGTATCATTGTCGGTCAGTCAAAAGCAGAGTTGTGACCTAGTGAATTTTTTTAATGTGAAGTTGTATTTTTATTTATTTATTTTTAGCTCCCAGCATAGCACTGCATTTTTTGCCATGGTTTGCCGTGCAAGATGTTACCCATCTTTTAGAGGGGACATGAGGAGTCAAATACCCAAAAATAATACTAGTAGACAGCAAATCACACTCAGGAACATGCTGAGAGTTACAGACGTATACGTCAATAATTAACATCTTTTAATGGTTAACAGGCTAAACAATGAAGTATGTAAGATGAGAGCAAACTTGTATTTTGAAAATACAGTGTCTTTGATTTTCATACCTTTTGATTGTGGCAAGAGCATTGGTTTGTTTCACAGCTAGGTTATAACATTTTGTTGACTTTATAGCTAGTATCTGATCCGCCTAAATACTTTGTTTCTTTTAGAATATAAACATTCCAAGAGATAACTACCCCTCCAAGCCTATTGCAGATTACATAATAAACACCAGAAAGAAATTAATTTATTGTTTTTAGAATTTTTAAAATGGGGTAGTTCAATGATTGAAAAGGACCCATTTCAGCTATTGCTTGGTTTTAAACAGAAAAAGTAAAAACTGTTTATAAATGTAGGAAGACTTACAGTACACGGTATATACAGATGGGCTCTGTTACAAAAATATACAGAAGGCATACCTGCAATAAATAAACACAAAACAATATATGAGCAAATGTATCAAAGGTTTGCAGGGGTTTGGAGTGTTTGCATTCTTAATCAAATAAATATGCACACAGTAACACAATTGTAAAGAACATTAACAAATAATGTTATAGCAGGCTTTAATGAGAATAATAATAATTCATAATGCCAAAGCAGTCAACAGAGTAATATTTTAGATTCATAAAGTGTAATGTCCGTCACCCCGAAAGCAAAATATATACATTCAGGTGCTGGAAAGAGGTACAAAAAGGAATAATGCATTAAGACAGTTTTTATATATATATATATATATATATATATATATATATATATATATATATATATATATGTATATACTCATACATACATACACACATACATACATATATATATATATATATATATATATATATACACACACACACACACACACACACGTATAGATTTTTGAGAAATGATTTGAGATTTCATTAAACATCAGACTGGTGTTCAGAGAAGAAGAATGCAACTTGAATTATGTTTTTTTTCCTTGCAAGTCGGCTCTGCTAGCGTAAACAGATAAAGTCCTGACCACAGCTCAAGTGATCTAGGTTCCATTAGCAGCCAGGGCATATGTTAGAACTGATGTTGAGTGGATTTGTGCACCCATCTTTGGAGGAAGAGACAGACTGAGGCTGTCCAATGCCACAGTCCTTTGGAGGAAAGGCAGCAACACAAAGGATGGCCTTGGGATAGGTATATGACCATAAACTAAGAAAAAGCACCAATGGAGTATAGCCATAGAAGCAAATCCCAGAACAAAATAGTGTGTTCAACTTTATTCTCATAAAAGAAGTTAAAGACGAAGAAAAAAGTTTAAACGAAAATATTTGTTTTGGAATTTTTTTTTTGCTCATCACATTTCATTCTGCTTTTTTCTTGGTTTTTTTACTAATTGGTTGTGGGTTTTTTTTTATAGGTATATGACCACCAAGCCGTATAGGGAGTACCCTCCATAACAGGTACACTGAAGCATGCACTGGTAAGGGGAGAAGTCACAGTGGCCCGTGTGGTGATGTGGGTCACAATTCCCCACCAATTAGAGGAGTCTGGGCCAATGCAACTACACACTCCTTTCTGAGCTGCTGGCAGGGGCACAAATAATCCAGTACCTGCCTGAATGATAGCCCCTATAAAGACTTCTCATTGCCCCTCCCCCATGCTAGGACTACCCCAGTATGGAGGAACAAACAGGCTAAGTCTAGCTGGGATAGGTTTGATGGTCAGCACGGGAGCAAACAGCATACAGAAAAAAAGTTGAGCTTTCTTTGTAAGCGGCAGTCTTGAGGTTTGAGAAAAGAGAAAGTAAAGCACTTGGTGATTGTGAAACTTGACATTTGGTGCTGTTCTCTAAACATCTGAAACTACTGACAGTGTAAAAGTGATATTCTACAGGATTATCACACATAAGAAATGTAATAACCAATAAATACATATAAAAGTTATACTGTGTCTTTTTACAAAAGTAAATACATTTCTTTGATAGGTATATTGCTGTGACAATTACAAGAAATAAAATAAATAATTTATGAAAACTGGCACAGCAGATAAAAAAAGAAACCATTACTTATTGTATATTAACAGAAGGGGGGAGGCATGTAAAAATAGCTACATCCCATTAGGCACCAAACTCCCTTGCTGCATCTATGCCAAATTGTGTAATATCAAGGTATCAAAGGAGATCCATCTCATGGAATTACTATCCAAGCAATAATTCTTGGTAAAGGTATGAAATGATAGCCAAGCATCCATGGCACAAATATTCACAATAGTGATATTCATAAAACAAACACAGGAAGCAATCGCACCTCTAAAGGAGTGACATTTCACAGCAGCAGTATTTTCTACTTGGTGGTAAAGTGATGGTAAACACAATGCAGTTAGCAATCCACTTTGAAAGGTTCCAGCTACTGCAAGCCTCTCCCTGATGCAATGGATTCTAACAGCTGTTTGGAGCTCCCAAACTCGTGTGATATATTCAGGCACAATTCAAGTACACGCTATCCACTGGTATCCATCTTAGAAAGAAAACAGAAAAGAATGAATTGATTTATAGCCAATTTTATTTTTTCATTTATTTATTGCATTTGTTTACTGGGAAAATCTGAGTGGGTAAAGTCCCTTTTTAATGTAGGCCTGGGGAAAAAAGCTCCAGTAACAACAACATATCAACATTTAGAGCAAGATAATGAAACAAAAATACCTAAGTAACCATAACATATAACATTTTTTGAAAAACAAGATGATGAATATAACAAACCTCTCTCTCTCTCTGTCTCTGGTACCCTACTCACAGACTTGTTAAAAGCCTATGCTGTGTATAACACTACAGTGGGAGTTCACTACCACAGGGACTTCTCCAGGGTGTGAATGGTGGTGTGAGCAACGCTTCAGTATATGGCCTACGGACATTCTTACATAACCTCAGAGGGATCTGACTACAAAGCACAATGTTTATGTACATCATACTGGTCTTGGTTACTTGACTGGAGGAAGGAAGGCCTCTAAATTAGATTTATAAGTAATCATTTCTTTCAGGGTTTCTACCAACTCTGAGGACCACAAATGGGTTCCCCAACCTATCAGCAATGCGCTCATCATAAGACGCAGAAACAGGTTAGCAGCAAGCAGAAAAACCCCATAATCAGATTATGAAAAGCTGTCCATCATTTCAAATTATTGTGCTAGGGGTCAGACACCAAAAGGCAGTCTATGAGGAGGTGGGTTTGGCACAATGGTTAAGATCTTCACCTCATAGCCACACGGTACAGGCTTTGATTCTGACCTTGAAATATTGCCTAAGCTTAAAATCGCCCTTCAGGGCAGTTAGCCTAGTATTCAGCTAGGAAATTATGAGGAGGTGATTTCTCTTGAATATCTGGCATCTCAGCCTTTAAGTACCTTCCTGTGAAGGAGACTAAACAGGATAATGAAGACAATGACTGCCAAGTGGTACAAAAGGGATACACTTCCACCCACCTCTACTTCCTCAATATGGAGGCAAAGGTTAAGACTCTCTTACTAATCTTGAGATTCACTGCAGGAAGCTCAGCTACAATTTTATAATATAGGCAGCATTTCTTTATAGCTAAGGGAGTGGGTTATGTGGTTTTATGTTTATATTTATGTTTAGGCTTTATTTTTATTTAGTTTAGCCTCAGGGATGGAATACACTTTTACACATATCTTTTTGGTTCCTTCTGGTTACTTCTCAAATGCTCATTATTGTAATATTACTGCCAATTCTTATTCTGAACTCATTAATGTTTCTAGTTTGTGTTGTGTTTTTTTATTCTTGTGCAAGTTTGCATGATTGTAATATTCAGCACCTGTATATAATACTTCTGCTACTTTTATAAATGTTACATTCTGTTCTATATATATTTTCTCTTTGCTGTGCATGCCCTGACTCATGGCTGAAAAGGGTCTTTGGATCTGTCCAATTAGCCAGTTAACAAATGCCTCTTAGAACAAGAATTGGCACAAAGCTAATAACTAATGAAGGACAATGTCCAGAATCAATGAAAATTTTAAATATAGTTGTCATACACTTAGAAAGTTTATATACAACAGTAAAATATAAAATAAAACAAAAAGATTCAAGCACTTTATTGTAATATACTCAATAGTGCTTTCACGAACACCTTCCAGGACAATAACCAACCACAAACACACAAACATTTCTAGTAACATCAATTAACAATTGCAAATAAGGTATCAATAAATTAATTAAAAGACAATGCTTAAGAACACTCATTGCACATTTACTGTTCAAATCATAAGACTGAAATGTATTAAATTTTAAATAAACACTGTTTCCTTATATAAAAGATAATCCCTAATGTTAATACATATTTAATTCATACTTAATTGCTGCAAAATTGTAGCATACAAAAGAGTACTACTACTTTCATGATACTGTAAAAAATGCATACCAACTGGACTCCTTGTCTTCTTTATTTTTAATATCTCTTTTGTGTTGCTGGAGCCTTATTTTATATTTTCTTGAACTCTGACCTATATAAACCAAAGGGACAATTCAGAATATAAATAATGCCTATAATGTCAGATGTAAAAGACTATCATTTCACATTTCTTATTGTTTATATTGTCAATATGTCTAAAAGTAGCAAAACAACTACAACAGGAACCACAAGAACAGGTTCCCCTAAACTGCAAGTATACATTCTTACATTCTACCCCCCCCCCCCATTTTCTACTAATATAATGATTATAGGCTAAAACGTCCGTAAGTTTACTATTGCTCTTATAAGAAACTACAAAATATTTAGGGAAATTTTTCCTTAAAATTTCATCAAATGAAATATATTTCCAGCATTTTATCATTGATTGAAGCTTAGTCTTTGTAAAAGTATTATTCTTCTGTAACAAAAAATATTTTTCTGGAGCATATTTATCAGCTGCTTGATGCATATAATAACACTTGTTCAGATTACTTAATGAATGCAATTGATTTAATAACTCTTCCATGCCTAAAATAGAGACTTTATTACACACTTTGAAAATATCACTTTCCTATACCCAAAATCAAAATAATTCAGTACAACCTTTTCTGCTTCTCTCAAAAAATTTAAATGGGAAATGCATGTTTCTCCTAACTCTAAGTAACTCACTATATGATAAAGATTTTACATGACAGAATGGCAGCTAAAACATATAATGGTGTATTCAAAGCACTAGGTGTTCTATATAATTTTGAAATAACCTTACATCCATGGACAATTATTAAAATCCCAAACCTAAAAATTGGCTTTATTATGATATATTTTATAAGCAAATGAGAAAACAAAAGTATTACTTAACCTATCAAAAATGCAACACCTTCAACCAAACTATCTTAAGACGCACAAAGTACATAATAAAAAGAAAACAACTAACATGTTCCTGAAAAAAAGAATCCTTATAAGTAAAATCCTGTTTCACCATCCACATAAACAAATTTTCAAAGGTAGGGGTACAGCTGTATCAGTTTTCTGAAGATACATCTGCTTATTAAAAACAAAAAAAATGTTTTTGAGCAAAGATAAATCAACTCTATTACAAAATTGACTTTAGGGGAGGTACCTAGGAATATATCTAGTGCTTGCAGTCCAAAATTATGTCTTTTACTTGTATATAAGCTATTCATATCAATCATCATTCCAATAAAATTCACGTGATCAAGGAAAATGTTAAATTTCTTTAGTAAGTCTTTTGTATCCTTAATACAAGATGGTAATTTACAAATAAATTACTCTAGAAGATCATTAATTATTTTACCTAAATTTTCCTTAAAGCTACAACAATCAGAAATAATAGGTCTACTTGGTTGTTTGGATAGATTTTTGTGGATCCTAGGGGAAACAACAACATGTAGGTACCCTAACCTTTGAGGTCTCGGATAAAATCTTGCCATCTCTATGTGTAAAAAAAAACTAACCTAATATCTTTAGTAACCAAATCTGTCAAGCCTTCTCTTAAATATTTATAACACATTTGTTCACATTGTTTGGCCTTCATTAACACAATGCTTTTCCCTTTATCTGAAGGTTTTATAACTAAATCAGGATGTGACTGCAAACCTTTCAGTGCAATCCATTCCTTGTTCGTTAAATTATATTTAATTGCTTCACTTCTATTAAATTATTTTAATTCACCAAATATAATATTTAATATATCAAAAAACATTACAAATTTTACTATTCTAGATTGGAGGCAAAAACATGACTTCTTATTTATGCTCACTTTAACTGAGATGCAACCTTCATCAAAAGAAACCATTCTGATTCACATGAATAAAAATTGCCTTCACCAAAGTCAATCATACTATCACCAGTAACAACATTATGCAAACTAGGAAATTCCCTAAAATAAAAATGTAAATACAATTTCCTAATAAATCTAAACAATTCAGTTTTAATAACATACTCCCTAGGAGAGTTAGTCAATATAAATCTTAGTCCTCATTTAAGTACACACAACTTGCAGTTTGTCAGAATTATGTCAGACAAGTTATAAATCATTTTAAAATCACAGATCGGTTCCATGATGTCTAATAATGCATCATATTTTAAATTATTTAGTGACTGTATTGCTCAAAGATTTGCCAGAAAACCACAATTCAATTAGGAACAGACCAAAAGGAGGAAAAGTCAGGGATATTCTGTAAAATTGGGGGCAGTTTCAACTTGGTTTTACAAAAAATATACCCAAAGAATGATAACTATTCCAAGTAATTTCATATAAATGCACACTAGTCTTGTAAAGTCAGATTGTAAACTGAATAAGCAACAAGAGGGTAAGTTGTTTTCATCCACAGCCAGCCCTCTTCCCAATTTGGTGACTGCAATCATCTAAGATTTGCCAGAAAAACAAACATTTTATGAGGAACAGCCCAAAAATATGAGACAAAGTCAGGATCATTCTTCAAAATCATGAACAGTTTCAACTTGATTCCATAAAACAGTATTCAAAAATAAAATATTACAATGGATTTCACAGAAATGCAAACTAGACATGTAAAACCATAATGTAAGCTGAGCAAATAAGACAAAATTGATTTCATCCACAGCCACCCCTCATTTTAGTAACTGTATCTGCAATCCTCAATGATTTGCTAGAAAACTACAGACTTCATGAGGCACGAACCAAAAATATGAGGCAACGTCAGGAGCATTCTGTGAGATTATGGACAGTTTCAATGCTGTCTCACAAAACCAGCAGCCAGAGAGAATGTATTCCAGTCTACTTCATACATAGGCACACCAAGTCTATAAAATTAGGCTGTAAGCTCGACAGACAAGTTGCAGACCAAAAATACTGGGTACAACCAAGGGCATTCTATGATATGAAGAACAGTTCAAATTTATTCCACTCAAAGACTAGCCAGAGGAGAGTAGCTTAAACTGTCAATTCATACTTCCATGTACATGATATATATGATAAGTGCAAAAAGTTAGACCAGAGACCCACCAAAAATGTAAACTCCAAAATCACACAATCGAATACATTGCAGATTTAACTTCAGGATACAGTTTTTTTCAGGAAAATCAAGCCATCATCTTGCTCTGTTTATAGCCATTCATACTTTCTCACCCATCTATTTTGCAACTACAAATATGTGTGTGTGTATATATATATATATATATATATATATATATATATATATACACACACACACACTAAAATGTTGAAAGGCTTCCAGTAGTGTATAAAACAATACCACACACAAAAAAACACCACTAAAATTTCTCAGATCAAAGAAAAACAAAGAATATATATTAGTAAAACCACTTTAATAAATTAATAAAACTGAAAAAAAAATGAAAAGTGCTTTTGTCTCAACTATTTTCACTAGGATATCAGACTTCATCAAAGTCTTCATTTTTCTTTGATTGGAAAAATGTGGTGACTTTTTTATATATGTAATTTATGGTAGCAAACCAGAAACAAAGGAAGTTGCTCTGTAAATTATCTATCCTCCTAATAGTTGTGGTTTATATTTATTCAGCTGGAGTGGTTGTATTTTAGGACCGCAACTGAGAAGGGATGCATTTCAGCAATTATTTTGAGTCAAAAGGTTGCAAGAGATGGCTGCATGGGGAAAAAAACTTTAATGAACATCCTAATATAACAGCATCAGTATCAAGTGGAGACAATTATTTAATATATCATGAAGGTCAGTGGGTAATTTCCTATATTCAGCGGATGACAAAATGTATCCCTGCCCCTAGCTCACCCACCATTTCATGGAACGCTGTGCATACAACAGAATTTAGTTCCTAAACACGTTAGTCCAGCACTGTAATAAGTAATGAAAAATTATTTAATTAAATATGACTTTTAAAATAAAGTACAGCAGACTGCTAATAACACTAGCAGACTGGGTTGTTAATGCAGCACTTCTTTAGTAAATTAAATACAGTCTGAAAAAAAAGATGTTCACTTAAATATGCTCGATTACCTCCAAGCCAAGTCTAAGGTGCAACGCTTGCAACTATATCTCTCAACTCTCTCTGATTTTGCCTCACATTTTTGCACTGTCCCTTGTAACATTTTTGATTTTCTAGAAAATCACTGAGGATTACAGGCAGTCAGAGTTTCATACTTTTTCTTGTTCGAAACTGCAAGTTGGTGCAAAACCTTGCTCTATCAACTTTCTAAAGGAATTATAGTAATACTGAAAATTGTCCTGGATTTAGGCCTCTTGTCCTTCCATTATTTTTGACTTTGTCTAGAGTTCTTGATCAAAAACGTTGAGATGTATACTTCCAGCAGGGGATTTGCTAGGAAGCTAATGCTGGCAAACAAGCATTGATACCTACTTGAATTCAGAATTAAGTTGGGTCCGTTCACCTATTTTTTTTAATTTCTCCAAAGCCTTTGGGTTTTTAATACCATGACAGCAATGAACCCCATTCCTAAATCAGATTATGATTAAAATTCATGAATTTAGCATTGTTTCAGTTTTTGATGTCAGTCAAACGTGATCTTTGTAGCACCAGCAATGTGCCCAGTAATTACTCCTCCAATTCGTATTTGAGTTGCATGTATTGGTAATATGTCTAAATACAATTGTAGGTACTTTTTTATAACACCCATTGCTCCTACTACTGTTAGAACTGTCTGGATATCTTTCGTCCACATTGCTCTTGTTTCTGCCTGCAAATCTTGATATTTTACGACTTTGTGTCTCTCTGTACATAAGACACTGTAGTCACTGGGTGTAGCAATTTCAATGATCAATGCTACTTTTGTCTTCTTTTCATGGACCACTATATCTGTTTTTCTCTCTTTTGAACTGTTGGTAATGGGTGATCCCATGTGATGTAGACTTCACCATGTTTTATGATGCTTTGTGGCTCATGTTTCCAGTGTTTTCAGCCACTTCAATACCATAATGTTTGCACAATCCCCAGGGCAACAGTCTTGCCACATTATTATACCTTTCAGTATACAATCCTTCACCCATTAGTATGTCACAACCAGCAACAAGGTGTGTGACTGTTTCCAATTCTGTTTTACAAAACCTACATTTGTCTGTTTCTCCCATATGTTCAACGAACTTCGCAAACCAATGTGTATGCAGCCTACTATCTTGGGCCGCCAATATTAACCTTTCATCTTTTGGTTTGAATTCGCCTCTCCTTAACCATTCCTACATTCGATGTTGATCAACATGAGGTTTTTCTATAAGTTTTCCATATTTGCAACTATATTTATGCATTTTCCACATTTCTTGCCTTCTCATCTGTTCTTCACCTTATATTTTTTCTTTTGTTTTTTGGCACATTCAGTTGCTGCCTGATTTTTATCTACTACTGGTTTGATTTCCATTCCTGCTTGACACAGATATGCTTCTGCTAGACTAAGCAGGTAAGTCATCTTAGCTTTATTTTCCTCATGTTTTAAAACTTTCACTACATTTGGGTCTTATGAGGTCAGCAGGTATATGTGTACATCCACAATTGCAGATCTATACATGTAATCAATTTCAAGGAGGCTCATACCTCCTTTAGAACAAGAAAAATATAATCTTGGTATGCACTGACTGTTATAAATCATTTGGTGAGCATGAAGCATCCTTTTTGTTTTTCTGTCTAATCTAGCCACGTTTTGGGGCCGTTCAACTACTCCAAAACTGTAAGTTAAGACAGGAAGAGCAAACTGGTTTATAGCTTGAATTTACTTCCTAGATGTCAGCTCTGTTTTCAGGATTAAGCGTTCTAAAATATTCCTTACTAAGTTTTATTTTTGATCCTTCATCGATTCCCAAATAACTATACACTCCCTCTTGCTCAAGTTCTTTTATAGCACATTCTAGTCACAAACTGATGTTTTCTTGGTACTGCAGTTTTCCTGCTATAAAGGTTGCTTTTGCACATTTATCAAGACCAAATGACGTTCTTATATCATCTGAAAAAGATTTGACTACTTGCAGATGTGCTTTCAGTTCCTCATCTGATGAGCTGTACAATTTTAAGTCATCGACAAAGAGACGATGTGAGGTCTTTACACTTTGTTGTTTTCTAGGAGCCAAATTATAGCCATGGCCTAATCTGTTAAGTAGACAGCTTAAAGGATTAAGGGCAAAAAAGAATAGCAGCGGTGACAGGGAGTCACCCTGGAATATCCCCCTTTGAATTATCCATGGAATAAGAATAATTTGACCTTTATCATGGCTTAATTGCAAAGTGGTCTGCCATTGTTTCATGGTCACTAATGTAGTTGATCAGTGTAAGGTGTATCTTTTACATTTTTAAGCACTCTTTTATCCATTAATGTGGGATACTATCAAATGCTTTTTTGTAATCAATCCATGCCATACTTAGAGTCTTCCCCCTTTTACAGTTCTCCATTATGGCTTTATTTAGCAACAGATGATACTTTATTCCATATGACTTCCTTTTATTACCCTGTTGTTCTATTGCCATGATTGAATTTCCTTCTAAAGGACTATAAACTCTGTCAGCATCAATTCCGGTATATAGTTTAAATGTTGTTGAAGGAAAGTTATTGGTTTATAAGTTTTAGGATAACTTGCAGGTTCACTCAAGTAGGAGCATTGTTTTTCCTGTTATTAACCAGGTTGGTGTCTGTTCGAGGTGCACATATAAATAGTTCTTACTTATGACTAAATCTTCATGCAAAGATGTTAATACTTTTAGCCAGAAGTTAGGTACTGCATCTGGGCCTTGGGTTTCCCAGCTGAAGGCTTTTCTTAACTTTATCTCAATCTCTCTGGCCGTTACCTCATCCCATTTCATACCCTGTACCTTTGAACTTCTTATTCTTTCTTTTACTTCTTCTATCCATTTAGCATCTTTGTTATGTTCCACAGGATCTTCATAGATATTTCTCCAAAATGCATCTATTTCTTCTTTTTCAGGTGGTCTTTCAATTCCTTTTGCCTTGTTTCCTAGTTCTCTATAGAACTTTTTGGGGTCATCAATAAATTGCTTATTTTGTACTTTTCCTTTATATTTATTTGTGCATCTTCTAAGTTTTTCCTGCCTGTGCTGAGATTTTTAGTTTATTATTTGCAATAGTGCAAGATAGGTCCTGATCCATTATAATACTGTGCATTGCTATTATCACATCTATCTTTCTAAGTATTTTTGTTGATCTGTTTCCTCTTCTATACTCTTTTAACAGTGACACTTCTTGTCTTAATTGCTTTATAGTTTTCTCTATTTGATACTTCCATGATGGTATTCGATTTCTTCCCTTCCTTTCCCTCACTACCCTATGTTCTTGTGGTGGACTTTTATCTGTTATTAATTTAGCTGCACAGTAATATATCCTGTTTACTTCTGTTCTATTGCATGGATCTCTATGGAGAGTCCTAATTAATGTGTTAATTTGTTTTAGCAAACTTCTGACTTTTGTGGTTTTATTGACCTTCTGCAGTCTATTTCTTTCATTGACTTTATGTTTAGCTATCTCTATTAAATCAAGTAGCTCTCTCTTAGCTCATTTTTTTCTAAACTAAGGACACATTCTTTGATCTCCATTTCCTGCAGGCATTCTATAAAGAGTTCTATAGCATCTTCTTGTGGCACAGTGTCTTTAATTTCATCCTGTGTCATCCGTTGCTGTGTCATATGGGAACTCACTGGCCTATCACTCCTTAACACGGACTGCGTCAAAATTGTCACAGTTTCATGTTCCTTCCCTTGCTGTCCAGCTTAACATGAATGTTTATACTGGTTTCTTGTGGAAGGCTCCAAAATATCTTCATATGGCAACTGACCAGGTGTTTCCCATTCCACTGGTTTCTCCTTAATTTGGATGTATATTGCTCTATCCTGCTGTGGTACTTTCTGAATTAGATTTTCTACACTGAATCCTTCACATTGCAGGTTCGCTTTAACCTCTGTTTCTATTTCTTTAACTTCTGCATTACTAATCTTTTCTGCTTTTCCTCTTTGTCTTCTTATATTTTGTATTGTAAAGTTTTCCATGTTTGGATTCCTTTGCTTGTATTTCTCTTCAAATATCTTTGATGCTGCTCTTTTTGTATTAATTTTGCTTTCCCCATTGCATACATATTACACCATATTAAATCTCTTTTTCTTTCCCATGTCCATATTTCTCTTCAAATGTCCCTGATCTTCCTATTTCTTCTTACTTTGGGGACTCATTCCATCATGCTGTGATGTAACCTGCGTTAGACCTTCTATACCAAATCCTTCACTTTGCAGGCATTCCATAACTTCAGCTTCTATTTTTTAACTTCTACTTTACTAATCTTCTTTTCTACATTTCTTCGTCGATATATTTTTTTTATTGTGAAACTTTTCATATCTGGATGCCTTTGACTGTACTTCTCTTCAAATATCTTTGAGGCTTTTTTATACTCATTAATTTGGCTTTTGATTTTGCATAAATATTGTACCATATCAAATCTTTCTTTCCAATATCTATATTTCTTTTCTATACTTTTTAAAAATCTCTAGGTTTTCTTGTTTATATTTTTGCACTTCCTCAGATGCTTTTTTTCCAAACAGATCAAAGTTTCTTGGTCTATATGTTTTTCACAAATCTGTTGTATTAATGAACACAAATTCTTTATTTGAGGCTTCTAACAGTTTTTCTTGTGGAAGTATTTTTCTTTCCTGTAATTTCACTCAATCTTTTTGTATATCTTGTGTCTGGAAATTCTGGGCTTTTTGCATAATAGTAACAATACATCATTTCTTTCTTATCCACTCTATCATCTTTATGGCTCTTCTTTGGCCTATCAGTTTTTGTGGACTGTTACTTAATTCTACAACAGGGGGACCATCCTCCCTTGGGCCTGGCCTAGCCCCATTGTAGGAAGGTTTCTGTATTTTGAGGATTATTCTGCACTGTCATTTTTTTCCAGTCCTGGCACCAATGCACTTACCAGGATTGGGCACTTTTTTATCTTGGGTCTTGTGCATCCAGCTATCTTTTTTTTTTTTTTTAATTTTTGAGCTACTTCTGCCGATGATGTATGCTATATAAAATACAGTCTATATATCAGTGTAGTCTTGGTGAGATTTTGTGAAAAACAGGGTCCACCTTGTGAAGATACTCACCAAGACTTGAGGAAGAATTCAATTTCAGCAATACTACTCTCCTTTGCTTGCTGACTTATCTCTCCATTCGTACCCTCATCTCTCCATTCGGGATTTGCTAGGAAGCCAATGCTGGAAAACAAGCACTGCTACTTACCTGAATTCAGAATTACGTTGGCTCCATTCACCTGTTTTTCTCTCTGTGCACCATTCCCCATGCACCAAAAGACTGGGAACACACAGCAGTGCTGCCCCAAATGCATGACTATGCTGAAACCTGAAACTGCTATGGAAGGATTTTGTCTTCTGAGACAGGAGTTTCCTCCCCTTATTGGCTAACTGATATGATACACTCAGATAAGCCCCCCCCTCACAAAAACCCCAGCTTACCAGCTGTTAGGAAAGCAAATTGTGTATGGGAGGGGGTGTATTTGTGACAGATTTTCCAGTAAGGCTGAAAATCAGTATGTACCACTTCAGCAGAACAGTTGAGAACTATGGGCTTTAGATAGAGTCACTGGACATATATTTATTTGTTGTTTTCAGTAAAGAAACATTTCTTTAAATAATAAATAAAGTGCCCAAACTGAATGTGCAAATGGCAGGCCCACTGAGTATAAAGTCAAATACTTATAGTATCTATCAGTTAGCTTTTTGTTTTCAAAGTAGAACCATATCTTTAGTGATTGCTTGTTATATTTACCACAAAAGCTAACAAAAATGAGTTAGCAGTGCTGAGTAGAAAAGCTTTTTAAAATAAAATTATTTTCTTGACTGACCATTGTCATTTTCATGTTAGGACGTGAATAAACGAATCTTCGTGGGTTCTGTTCAAGCAGCTTTATTATATACAAACATATTACTATTGTCTATAGACTGCAACTTATATACAATTAAGGACTATGATAATACTCCATAGCTGCTCTTTCAAAATGGCAGCTAGTTTGTGCATGTGTGTGGGTTATATACATGAATGTACACCCTTGTAGGCTTCTTAAAGATACAAGCACTTTACACTCTGATCTACATCCTCCCTCTTTGAGAAATAGACCATACAATTGTTATGAGACTGTTTGGCATGCAGAAATCACAGATAATCTATAGATATGCATTATACAATGTTAACCATATAGGTATGTACAATCAAGTCCACATTGCTGCATATTTCACACTTGGTTTAGACACTCGTCTGTATCATGTGACATAAAACTGGGAATTAGATTTAGCAACTAGGACAGTTTGTGCAAAATGGTTGACCTGTGGAATGGTCGAATCACTCTGAGGAACAGAATCAGACTTTTGAACACATTCTGGTCTGGAATCAGTCTGACTCATTCTTTGATTTAGAGTTTGCATCACAGATACAATGTTGTGATTACAATGATGATGGTTCTGGTACAGGAAGATGATGTTTGTGATTCCTCCTATATGCCACTCCTTCAGAATTTACTAAGTAAGATCTCGGCTCTGCACAAATAACCTGTAATCTGTGCTATTCGATCAAAACCTTTTGTTGTCTAGATTCATACTGTCTTTTCTTCCCTCGAAGGAAAGATCTGCCATAACTAGATTTCTGGCTATTATGCTTCTTAAACAATTGAGCCTTGATGGTTTTATTGTTCTTGAGTTTAGGCTGCAACAAACTTGAGGAAATAAGTAATGTAGCTCTAGTTTGCCTGGAAAGTAGTCTTTGAGCAGGTGAGCCAAGAATATCATCACGGGGTATATTTCTGAGATTAAGCAAATTCAAGAATACATCGATATTGTCATGCTTTGACCTTTCAAGTAACTGCTTTGGATTCCGTACTGCCCTTTCAGCTAGACCATTGGACTAAGAATATTCAGGACTACTAGTGATATGTACAAAGTCCGATTTTCTTGCAAATTTCTGAAACAGCTGGCTAGTGAATTGAGTACCATTGTCAGAAAAAAGTGTGTGGACTACCATGAACTAAGAAATGACATTTCAACCTAGTAAAAACAGTAGCTGAGGATATGTTTGGTAGTAGATCAATCTCAAACCAATTTGAATAACAGTCTACCAAAACTAAGTAGTGTTGACTGTTCCAGTCAAAGATATCAGTTGCTAGAGTAGACCAAGATAGTTCAGGAATTGGATTTAGCTGAAGCTGTTCTCTTTGCAAATGCGGTCTAGTACTACTGCATACTGAACAAGAAGAAAGAACTCTATCAATGTCTTTTGATAATGAAGGCCAAAATACCAATTTTCTGTCTCTCCTCTTTGTGGATGTGGATCCTGGGTGACCACGATGCAACATTTGAATATATTCTTGTAAGGAAGAAGGAACAATTTTAGGACCTTTGAAAATAATGCCATCTTCCATCAACAATTCATCTCTGTAAGGAAAATACACTTGCACCTCAGGAAATACACTAGATTGCTTTGTCGGCCATCTGACATTAATATAATGATTGAGCTTCTGTGAAACTGGATCAGTCTGAGTGTGATTTCTTAACTCATCAGGTTTAGTAGTGGAGAAATTACATCACATCAAAGTCAAAAGTTTCTGCATCAAGCTGTTCTGTTGTTTCTAGGAGATCTGGATAAAGTAACAGCCAGATAAAGCAACTTCCCTTTAGTGTAGACCAATTTGAAATTGCACTTTAGCAATTTGAGCATCATTCTTTGCAATGTTACTGGAGCAGAATGCATAGGCTTCTTTAGAATAGTAACTAGAGGTTGATCAGTTTCAATCTGAATAGCTCAACCATAAATATAATCATGAAACTTGGAGCATGCAAATACTATAAGCCAAAAGCTCTCTCTCAATTTGAGCATATTGCATCTCAGTTTAAGTTAACATTAGTTGCATAGGCTACTGGTCTGCCCTCTTGAAGTATGACTGCACCTAGGCCAAATTTTGAAGCATCACAGGAAAGAATAACTGGTTTGTTCACATCATAGTATCTTAACGTAGGTGGGGTGGCAATTTTCTGCTTAATGTCTTCAAATGCTTTCTGATGATTTTCCAACCATAACCATGCAACATTTTTTGCATGTTAGCTCTCTTAAAGATGCTGTTAACTTACTGAATTCTGGTATACATTTGCCTAAATAGTTGACCATGCCCTGCTCAAAAAACACTAAACTTTGTACATTGTCTGGTGCTGACATCTCTAGAATAGCTGCTTGCTTGATCAGTTCTGGTCTCAAGCCTGTACTTGTAAATAAATAACCTACTTACGTAACTCTGGAAGTCTGAATTTGCACTTCAAAGGATTTAGCTTTAAGTTTACTTCACATGCTCTGTCTAGAACTTTCTTGAGGTTTCTGTCATGCTCGGCTTAACCATTGCCAACAACTAGCAGATCGTCTACTATTATGGCACAGGGATAACCTGAAAAACTTTGTTCCATTGCACGTTGAAAAACTTCACTTGCAGAATTTGTTCCAAATAGCAGCCTTAGGAATCTGCATCTGCCAAATGGAGTATCAAAAGTAGTTAGAAATGAGGATTTGTGATCTAGCATCACTTGCCAAAATGAACTCCTTTGCATCCAAAACAGAAAATACAGCGGCATTCGATATTAGAGCTGCAACTTCAACTGTTCACATTGGATGATATGGTCTTTTTAATGCTTTGTTCAAATCTCTCAGGTCAATGCATATTCTGACTTCATCCGAGCCTTTCTTGTGAGTGGCTACTATGGAAGATACCCATTCAGTTAGTTCTGTGACCAGACAAATCACACCTTTCTGCACCATTTTATCCAACTGAGCTTTTACTGTGTCTTGCATAGCTATCAGAACTTTTCATGCTAGTCTGACTACTGGAGTGATCTCTGGGTCTAACTTCATGGAATGTACAACTGGAAGCTTTCCCAATTTGTCATCAAAAACAGCATACTCTGAGAAAATGGCTTTGGAGAAATTGGAACTCAGAACTGCACTCACATGATGAACTTCTTGAGCAAAAGAAAGCAGCTTCATTCTTAAATTGCCTTTGAGACCCAGTAAAGATTGCACTGGCCTTTGGACTATATAGAATAACAGGCTGTAACAGTTCTTGGCCAAATAAAATGAAAGTATCATTGAACCTTCTGTTTGAATTTCTTCACCTCCATAAGCAACAAGTCTCACACTACTGGTTACATGGAGTTGTAAGTTAGCTCTCACTTTTGCAAAAGTGTCCACTGATATAACATTACAATTTGACCCAGTGTCTACTTTGAGCTCTGCAGATTTTCCATTAATCCGGACTATACAAAACACTTCACTTCTTGTCAATACATTTATTGCATTAACTCTTTCACCAAGCACTGATACACCATCTATATAGAAAGCTGACTGTTTCGGCTCTACTTGATCAACTTGCCTTTTTTGTGTGACCTTTCTTTACAACTGCATGAGGCTTGCTTGATTTACAAAATTTTTGGAAATGGTTCCATTTTTTACACTTGTGACATTGCTGACCAAATACTAAGCACGTCTCTCTTCTAGACTTATGATATGCACCACAATTGCAACAGTTAATAAGGCTAGATTTGGGCTTTGCTGATTCACGCTTGTGTTGCACTGAGCTGGCGCTGGAGCTTGCACTTTTCTTGTAACTTTCTAGAAAACCTCGTGGCTTCTTTGTAAATCCTGTAGCTGCCATGTGCTTAGGCCTGTTCTTATTTGTCATGTGTTGCATACTGTCTACATGTGCTCTGGAGCCAACTGAGCCCATGCTTTTGTCATTTGCAAGTATACTTGTATGTTTTTTCTGTTACCTCATGCATTTGACAAACCTCTATTGCTTTGCTCAACATTAAATCACTGTCATGAAGTAAAATCTTTCCCAAAGCAGCACTATTAATACCACACACAAGCCTGTCCTTTATCAACTCATCTTTTAGATCACCAAACCGACACGTCTTAGCTCTGTTTCTTAAGTCAGTTATATAAGCTGCAAATGTTTCTCCTGGTTCCTGATCTCTTGTGTAAAACAAATGCCTCTCTAATGTAACATTCGTCTGGGGGTTGCACATCTCTCTAAACTTGCACTTCAAACACTCGGGGTCTTCCCTTGATTCAGCTTGTACAACCATATGACGGTCTGCACCTTCTTCATATACTGCTGGTGCATACACAAATGAACACTCTCTTTTTATGCTTCTGCCCTGGTAGGTATAGAAAAATTAATGTCCTGGTGCATGCATCTCTATCTGCAAAAGCTGCTTGTATGAAAATGTCATACTCTTGCTCAAATATTCTCCATTTCTCTGCTACATTCTGATCAAACACAAGTGGAAGGCATTTTCAAAATCCATCTGCCATATTAACACATACCAGTGAAGGAGCTTTTTGCAAATAAGCATAAATATACACAAATGCACATATGCAGAAGTTTCTGGCATAAACAGAACTTGTCCGATACCTTTCTACTTGAATTATATTCTCGTTAGTTGGAATTATGTGAATGAATGAATGAACTTGTAGTACTTTCGAATAACTGGATTTTGCAAAATAAACTTCTCTGGCTTTTCGATACTCTACTGAACTTTGCAAAATAACTTTTTGATACTTTACTGAACTTTGCGAAATAACTTCTTGATGCTTTACTGAACTTTGCGAAATAACTTCTTGATGCTTTACTGAACTTTGCGAAATAACTTCTCAGTGCTTGCGGAATATTATCAGTAAAGGCAGAAATGCTCAAGTAATTTATCATCACTTGTGAATCTTATTGATAAGGGCAGAAATGCTAAAGCAATTTATCATCACTTTGTCATAATTTCAGAATTTTATCAATAAAGGCAGAAATGCTACAATCATGCACCATCACTTGTTAAAGTCATCACTTTAAAGAAATATTTACTTTATTTAGCGACTGAATAACTCACGAGTACTATAATACTCTTGTAATGTCAGCTTTTGCAAGAAAACACCTCTTATCAGTGTAAGAAATATGTCAAGCAACTGCACAATGTGAATAAATGAAACATTTGTTGCCCAAAACTCAATAGCTTTTGAAGTAATTGTATTTTGTGAATAACTCCATACAGCACACGGAAATGTCCCCAAAACGGCAGTACCTTGCTAGGCAACTCTTTACAGTAAAAGAAGCACTCTGTAATGGTGGCACTTTGCGAACAGACACACCCAGCACAAGAACTTTTTCGAAATAGCTATACTTTGGACTGCATGAAATAGTTGCCCTTTACACACAATGAACTCTTTGAAATACATGCACAGCAATAGGCACACACTGTAAGCCTTTTACACACTCTGAGATACATTAACTTTAGTTACCCCCTTGGTGCAATATGAAGTCATAGTTATGCCCAATACAAAGTCATAGTTATGCCCAAACACATGCAGTCGGCTTGCTTTATTTTGCTTAATGTGCCTTTTTTCTTTTCTGTTGTCGTTTTGCTCTTTTAAGACCTTTTTATTCCCAACGTACTTTTCTTGTGCTCGTTTTACTCTAAACATGCCCAACTTTGCCTCAAGCACACTTGTTTTGGTTTAAACATACTAGTTTTGTTTTACAGTTAATCATGTCATTGAATAGTGTTATCTTAAACATTTTCTTTAGTTGACAAACTTTTCATACTTTCTGATTGTCTGACAATGTGGTTTGTGCCCTTGTAATGCCCATTATTGTCTTTCACATCAAGTAAATAATTAATTTTATTTCTCATTACCTTTGATTCTTTCTGGCTATGTTTGTGCTCTTTTTTCTCTGTTTTACCTTCGCTCTCATCTTTACATCTCATGGCTCGGAATATTCTTCTCTCTTTCATCCTGGTTCTGACATCATGTTGGTTTCATGTTAGGACACGAACAAACAAATTTTCATGGGTTCTGTTCAAGCAGCTTTATTATATACAAATACATTACTATTGTTGACTATAGATTTAAGTAACATATACAATTCACAAAACCAGGAGCTACCAAGACCCGGACAAACCAGTATTTGTATATAGAACAGATACAAGTAAAACACACAAAATAAAAATAAAATACAAACACTGGAAGCACACTGAGCAAATAAAAATATAACTATTTATTTGGTAAGCACTTTCACAACAATAATAAAAGTCACTTCATCAGAGCAATTGCACTTTCGGGCAATCGATTTGGAATGCTCCAACAAATGTGGGGCAGTTGAGAAGTATGCCAGTGACACCATCTAGGCCCCTTTCTAAAGCTTTTTCTTCTCATTGCCTACTATTAGCCCACCTGTGACATGACTAGCCAATAACTTATTACAAGGAGCCATCATCCAGGCAGCCACAAGGGATTCTTCTGTGCCTTATGTCTCTTCCCCATGTAAGTTTAAGTCAAGGCAGAGGTCTTTTAGCATGCTGACCTCCACACATGTCCACTGTCTGCTACAGCATGTAAGCACTATTTGGTGAGTGATCTTTTCCTACTACTGCATTGCACTTGCTAGGGAACCCAGCCTCCACTAGGTGTTATTTTTTTTACAGGATCAATATTCCGTCCCCCCTCCCCTCCCCCAAGATGAATAAGTCAGCATCATTCACTTGCTCCCACCTTCCCCACTGGCTCCTTCAGCACCTGTTCACTAAACAATCACAGATCCTCTGGGTTACAGGCAAGTCTTTACCCAACTGTGCCACAAAGATGGTTATTTCTGATGACAGTCTTAATGCTATTAAATTCCCAGCTAGCTGCATCTTTACTGATGCTGGTAGTAATAAATTGGAAATGTTCATATTTAAAAGAGAAGTAAAGAAGATGAATCCTTTTTTGTATGCTAAAAGGGTGCACCCTAAATGTATTTTACACATGCTAAAAGGGTGCAGTGCAGCAGAATGCCAGTATGCACACAGTTTTTATTTGACCACTCATGATTTGTCATTTATTGCTTAGGCAGAAGATGACATTGGGGTGACTCAAAACGTGAGGCTATGATGACAGGCTAATTCAAGCTGCCACTGATGAACTGACAGGTGAATATAATGCCTTATATACATTATTTTTATATAAGCATTCTGATATATGCACTAATTTTGCTGGTATTGGTTATTTTGTGCATTAAAAAAGGGAGGTGAGATTGATTATTTGAAGTAAAGTTACCACTGGCAAACCATTCTTAATACTGCTATTTTCCTAAGGTCAAATGAAGTGGCTAACGTCAAACCATTCTTAAAATGCAGAAAACTCAAAACATTAGTTGACTAATTATGTAATCTGATGACTGAGATTATAAACCACTCCAGATTGTTCTCTAAAACAAGATTGTTGATTGGTATTTTAACAGTCTGATTAAGATGTACAAATGATCTTTTTATTTTTAATGGTATTTGATGTAATAAAAGTGGAGGTTTTGATGCACTCATTTTTTGCTTGGTATTTGGGACAGGAATCAGTTATATGATGAATGCATAGTTGCTTGAAAAGAACCTGGGTTACCCTCAACATTATCTGCACCAGCAATGTCCACCAATGTGAAGTGATGACTGGAGATTGGGTCTGTATTCCTTTACACAGCTCTCAGACTCTGTAAGAGCTATGGATCTGGGTATGCCCTTGCAGATCTCTGGTTTAAGTGGAATCACTGCTTGCAGTGCATGGACCAGCATCAGAGGGAATATCTTCCGGTCCATGTCATACTGGTTTCCAACCTTTCACTGTGTACTGATGTGACAAAATAAGGCAATGGCAAGTGACTGCTCACTCAGCTGTTTTTATGTCTGGACTAATGACTATTTTAGCTGTGTGACACTTCAAGAAGGGCATTCTGGTATACACTGGTGACTGTGAAACAACTATTTGTAGGTTCTTGGTCCTTGGTAGATGAAAATTTGACACAAATGGATATGTATAAATTATCTCTGAACACCTGGGATAAAGGCTGACTGGCTCTCCAGCCTTGCAGTTGATAAGGTTTGCTTTTGACAGCTATCTGCTTATGCATTTCAAGGAGCATGATGATACTTGTGTCCGTTTTTTCTGTAGTCCCTGCTTTCTCAGTCAAACTTGGGAAAAGTCATGCTTTTCTCCAGTATTTGTCTTCTGCCTTGTATGCTTAGCTTCAGAGGGTAAGGGTAAAACTGACCAATTTGGCTTTTTCTTGCAAGAAGCCATGACTTGAACAGTGTCCTGGCTCATCTTCAAATTCGATCACCAACATCTTTTTCAGCTAGGAGAAAGAATGTGACTTAGCTGCATCTGCCACTATCTGGTGCTCTGGGGACGTTAGCTGCTTTACTAGAATTACTACTACTCGATTCCACAGACTTAACAGTAACAGACAAAGGTCATATGAAGAAAAGGAATTTTGGACTTTTCCTCCCCTATGATATAAATGCAGGGTAATGAAGTAAAGATGAGACACTGGTGCTTCCCCACCTACCTGCTAAAAAGAGGAATTTAAGGAATGGGTAGTGGAAATTATTTGGGAGTAATTAGGGAAGACAGAAAGTACTCCAGCAGCTATAGCTAATGAGTGGGATAAAATGAAAGTGAAGCTTAAAAAAAGGTAGAAATTCAAGAAAAAGAGATATGGTTAAGTAACAATTATTATTTAGAGGGGCTGACAAAGATTACCATATTACAGAATAAAGGGAATATCACAGTTAAGTTTAATTCTGGTGGCTGCCTAAAAAGCATTTACTAGAAAATGGAAATTAAAGTCTAAATTAACCATACTTGAATTAGTGAATATTGTCACAGAGATAAAAGAACAGGAATTAGGATCTTTACAGAAATGTAGGAGTAAATAGAAAAACAATGGAAATGTTGGGAACAATACAGGCAGAAAATTTTTTTGAGGAGGAATTAGGTTTAAGAGACGGTAAGAACTGAACAATTTATGTAATAATGGTTTGATTATATTGTATAAACAATATATGTGATGTACAATGTTTGTAAATGTGAACTTGTTAATATGGCTTGATTACTTTTATATAAATGTAAGTTTGCTATGTCATAAGTGATAATTCAAGAAAGTGTTAAAAAAAAGAAATGAGAAGTGCAAATAATAATAAAGATTATGAGGAGGGGATCTCCTGAGGGGGAGAAACCTGAGGCCCTTGTGCCCGGGGTCCGGTAGTTGTGGCTTGCGACAGTTGCGGCACAGAAGGGGGCAAGGACTCTGACAGGGATGTTTTGCCAGCAGAGCCAACTGTCCTCTCCATGGCCTGGAAGGGCGGACTGCCCAAAGAGTGATGGGAGCCCGAAACTGAGCACAACAACCTCGGAACCAGGGTCACAACCCACTCTGACGAGCTGACCCCAGACCAGGAGTCTCAAGAGGACTGTGGAGTGTGAGGGGAGGAGGATTCCTGGAGGGTGCCATAGAAAAAAATGGGTGAGAGAGTCCCCTGGCCACAAGCAACTGATAGACAACTACACAGCACAGCACAGACCACTGCTACACGAATCCAAGGAGAGCCAGTACATTGCAGAAACACTTCTTTAATGAAGACTAAGCGCTTTCACCAAACAAACTGTGGCATCATCAGAGTCATACTTTCGCTGTACATCTCCAAGCCACTTCGGTTGGCACTAATTTCAGATCATTTCTCTTCTGCTTTGCTGTGTTGAATAATAAACAAGGACCCTAATGACCACAGACATGCCCCCTCTTCGCCAGATGATATACCACCCACGTTCTCCAAGGCGCCCTCCTCAGAAGAGCTGCAGTTTTCCTCCCTTCTCCTCACAATTTATTTGCATTTCTTCAGTACAGCTCAATCAACCAGCATTTGAAGTTTCTTCCTACGTTAAAACCACGTGGAATAGAAGGCGGGGCTGCCAAATGCTGAGCCATTCAGTGCGCGTTGCTGACAACGCTCTAGGCAACGCTTCCTGCAAAATAGTGTACCACCATCAGGTTGCATTGTGAAGGGAGGAAAACTGCAGCTCTTCTGAGGAGGGCACCTTGGAGAATGTGAGTGGTATATCGTCTGGCGAAGAGGGGGCATGTCTGTGGTCATTAGGGTCCTTGTTTATTATTCAACACAGCAAAGCAGAGGAGAAATGATCTGAAATTAGTGCCAAACGAAGTGGCTTGGAGACGTACAGCGAAAGTATGACTCTGATGATGCCACAGTTTGTTTGGTGAAAGCGCTTAGTCTTCATTAAAGAAGTGTTTCTGCAACGTACTGGCTCTCCTTGGATTCGTGTAGCAGTGGTCTGTGCTGTGCTGTGTGGTTAATTCTCGTTTGCCCTGGATTGGGTTTTACTTGTCTTGTTCAACTGATAGACAAGCCACAACAAATCCTGTTCCAAGATGTTCCTGGTCGACCTCATGGAGAGACCTGATGGAAATTCTGGCCTGCCTAAAAAGGGGCTGTACTGACTTCCCACAAAAGGAACTAAGGAGGGAGAGTACTTAGTTCTTGCGAGTTCATGTGATGCAGAGCCCAGAACCGAGGGTGTCTGCACCGAGGAGAATGGTGCCGAGGGTATCTGTGCCGACAAAGGTGGCACCATAGTCATCAAGGGTGTCTGCACCATGAAGGGTGGTGTGGCAAATGTCTGCACTGATGAATACAGTGCCGAAGGTGTCTGCACTGGTAACAATGGTGCTGAAAGTGACTGTACCGAGCAGGTCAGTGCCAAAGGTGTCTGCACTATAGAGGGCAATATCCCGGATGTTGACTGCATCGTCAAGGATGGGGCTGAAGAAGTCTGCACAAACGGTGCCGAAGGAGACTGTACCTGTAGTGAGGGTGCCAAGAGGGTCTGCACCGATGTCTGTGGTGCCGAAAAAGGCTGCAACAAAATTGTCAGAGCCATAAGTGTCTGCACCGGGAACTCCGGTGCTGGTGGCGATGAAGAAGACATAGCTGGAGAGAGAATAAACTGGGGTGGTGCCGAGGCTGGGGCCAAAAGAACCACAGATGGCAGCGTAGGGCCTGAAATTTTTACCTTGTTGTGAGTTGACTTGTGGTCTCCACAGGGAGATGAAGTGAACGACCTCAAGGAGAAAGAAGAATGCCTCTTACAGGGTTTAGAAGGAGAGGGTGAGCCCTCTGACCCAGAGATAGCCTCGCAGAAAGGAATTTTAAGGTGGCCGTTTAGAATAAGTTTATTCTTCCTTTCATTCAGATTCCAAGTCGAGAAATTTCTACAAATCCCACATGGAGGGTCCACTGAAAGGTGGGAAACATTCAGACAATAAACACACAAATCATGGCCATCTGAAAGCGGTAACTTACGGCCGCATTCTGTACATTGTTTGAAACCAACACTACTTTTCTTATCCAACATTGCGATTGTGATATCAAGAAAGAAACTATGATACTACTAAAAAGTTAAGAAACTACCTAGAAGGGTAAGAAAGGGAGAAGAATTACCAATGATGGTAATGGTGAATTACCTCAAAGGTAAGAAAAAGGACAGAAAATACTATATGGAGAGAGTCTCAAAGTTGCTATAGGGTAGGAAGATAGAGATAGTGAAGAATTGAAAACTTTCTAAACATTAATAGTAGAAAAACTTCAAAAAATTGAACACTTAGCTGAGAGAGAAGGCTTGACACGGCTGTACAGCAACGCGGAAAATGAGATCTGGGGTAACAGGGAGCAGAGCATTGTGGGTAGGATCTTGGCTCGAGAGGTTTTGGCTGACATGAGTTTGGTATAAGGCTAGCTTGGTTCCGAGGATGAAACTGATAATCCATCAGTAAGGAATGAATGAAGATTAATAACATTAGATTGATAATTACTTTTGATCTTTTTTTCAATTCTAGAACTGAACAGGGATTCAGGGTAATAGCAGGAATAAGTACAATAATGTCTGATAAGAAAAAGAATATGTCCTTTGCTACCCCCACCCTCCTGAATCAATCAGAAAATGGGAGTACTGCATTCTGCTGATCGTACAGGCCACTTTTCAGACTATGCTGTTTCCAGAAGACTCTGACCAGCATTGTCTGCATGTCCACAGCTCCAGGAGAGAACTGGAGGAGTGGCTTAGAGAATCCATCACCTGATACAATTTCCCAAGGAAGTAAACTGATGACAAAGAAGTGCCTCTTGGACCCACTGTCAGACAAGTATAACCTCCCTGCACAACAGATCACTCACCATATTCTGATCACACTGCCCAAACAGCAGTTCCTCCAAGAGATGGGCATTTAGGACACTGTCCTTAATCTTAACTTCATAAGAGACGACAACCTCAATGATGACATCTTATACAGACATCTGCACTTGTGGCCCTAACCAGAGCATCTGTACAACATAGAGTTAACCATATGATATCTGAGGATCTACTGTGGAGACTAGAGTCTCAAAAAGTTCTCCTTCAGCTAATTCTCTGGGATTTTTCCAAGCTTTTTTCATAGCCTTACTTATTAAGTAGGACTGAAATTGGGGTAGGTGTTGAAGGGCATAAAAACTAAAGTGCCAGAAGAAAAAGGTATCTTGCCATGCCTGTTAAAAGCCTTGAGCACTTTGTAATATAGCAATACAGCAAAGTCTTGGGGTCTTGGAATCAATAGCGCATCAAAGTCATTATTGAGAAATGAGCTACATGATCCTTCCATAACTGCTCTAGCAACTTGAGTAAAGGAAGCATCTACCTTCTTTTTACCTTGGCAACCATGAGTTGCAGTCTGACCTCTGACATGTAACTCCAGGTGTTTAAAATCTTTTATGGAATTTTCAAATGGCCAAACAGTTAACACTTTTTTCATCTGGTTGATTCTATAGTCCATAGCCATTAACAATTACTGTTTTAGTTCCACCTGACTACACTTGGTCTTCTGAGACCCTCCCTCAGGGAGTCAAGCTGCACACCTTTATCAGCTCAAACTGGTTTATCTATAAACCATACTCACAAGAGAGCTGCCTTATTTCTACTTAGGCAGAAATTTCTTAATCCCAACTTATGATTCTGCCACTCAAGGGCCAGGGAAACTCCCTGTTCAGACTCTCAAAAAAAGATTTTGAAGGTTATTTATTATCACTTCTACAAATGCATTTCCCTGACAAAAATAAAGCTCAACATTCAAAAACCTATCTCCTAGGGCAACAGTCAACAGAAAGTCTCATAATCAAAGTGAAATGTTCTGGCAATAACAGTGATGTATACTGTAGGTCTGAGACTAAATAACTATGGTCATGGGATATCAGGAATGTATTTAACTTTGACCAGGATGTAAACATTGGTGAGAAACATGTGTTAGCAGCCTATGGATATCTTCTAAAGCCACCGAAGAAATAAATTCCTTAATAAATTTCCCAAGTGCAGGAACCATATAAGCTAGGGGACCAGAAGGAATCTCATCAAGAGCAATGATTATATTCTGATCTCCCCCAGACCACCAACAATCTTGAAAAAAAACAACCATTCCTCATACAGCTTCTTAACCTCAGCTACTGAGTTTCCTCAGGGAGATAAAAATTCTGAAGATAAATAAGGCAGCCTTCAAGATGGCCTTTTATGATTACAAATCTTGATTTGCTATCTATCCAACTATTTTAAGCAGATACAATGCCCATTTTCTCATTAAAATAACCACTCACTCTATGCCCAGCCCCACAGTAGAAATGCAAAACTATCAATGAACATCCAGAGCCACTCAGTTTAGCATGCTTTTGCTCTTAGAGGCAAGTTTCCTGAAGCATCAGAAATTTTCCTCCTCAATATATTATCACTGTCTTTACTGGTCTTATAAACACATTCACATTCCAAAACAGAAATATGTATGACATTCTAACTGCAATATTAGAGGTCGACTTCTCACTGTGCTACTAGCAGTATAACAACTAAAATTTTAAGATTAAGTCCTGTTGCTCCCCAGGTTGACCAAGGACAATCTGTTAGCCAACACTAATTCAGGTTCCAAAGAAATCTCATTCATTTCACAATAAACATTATATGCAGGTATTTAAAAAGCGCCTTCACCAGCTTTTATTTTTTTTTTCTTTGGTTTAATAAGTTAGTTATCTTGATGAACTATTGCCCTTTGCTGCATCTTTTTATACCACATTGGTGGAGAATGAGGGCATAAATGACACAATTTTCCATACCAAAAACAACCCTTGATTTTTACCTGTCTCTGACAGGAAAGCCATTAGCCGAGTGAGCTTTTCCCCAGTATGAGATAGTATCACTCCTGTGTTGTGGACTGGGAGTTTTGTTTAGTACATTTGTCTTGAGATGATCATGGAGCAAATGGGTTAAACTATTGTTACTACAGCTGAGGAGATGGTGGCAATTGTCAAGCTGATGGTGAGGCCAAAGACAGTTCCACCTATTAAGTAGCTAATCAGGAAGGAAGACCTTGTGGCTTTTGAACAGTACTAACAGAAGGAAATGGATCAGAGTAACAAGTCTAGAATTCTCTTAACTCGGTTAACTGGAGAATATTTAAACATCTTCATTGACATGGAAGGGACTAAATATTATGACTATTATAAAGTACAAAAAAGCACTGTAAGATGGTGTTACTTCTGAGTCACAAGCTGGAAGTTTCTTGCAAGTGAAATGGAAAGACCACGATTTATTTTATTTATTTGAATTTGCTAACCGGGGCAGAGCACTAATCAACAATGTCCAATTTCAATCTCAGCCCAGGAGAAAACATACCTACAACAAATATTATAAATATCAACACATTGTATAGCTATATATAACAAGTAGTATGAAAAGCACTACAAAAGCAAACAAGTAAACACAAAATCAAAACTGTATACAATAATGTGTACATATTATAGGAAGGAGGAGTTGAAAGGGTAAATAAAGTAGTGGTGGGTGGATGCTAGACTGTCCTAAAAAGATGAGGAAGAAGGTCACAGTTAGGAGTACGATAAAGTAAATATCAAGGAGGCAACTGACAGAACAGTTAGGTTAAATTATGTTGTGTATCTGGACAGAGGATATTTGCAATTTGCCTTTGGGAGCAGAATATGGAGTAAGAAGTGATATTTTTGAGATGGGGAGATATTCCCAAAGTTTTTTTGAGAAAGGGAAGAAAAATTATAGTAGGCGAAATTTAGTTTGGCCATAGGGATTGCAGTAGTGAACTGGAATGGGATTGATGTATGCTGTAGACAGGTGTTTTCAGCTGAAGTTTTACTGCTAAGGAGAGACATCAAGGACTGAGAAAGTTTAAACAGAAACCTAGACATAGATCAGCTCTTTTAACAGGTAGCCATTTAGCTTTTTCAGTAATTAACAAATGTGTTCATACAGTAATTCACATTTTATTGAATAAGGTTTGAATAGCCATAGTACTTCTTTTGCAAGACTCAGTAATAAGAGGTATGTTATATTCCAGTTGGGGAAGTAAGACACCTTTGCCTATGACTGCTATTGCTGCATGTGAGAAAAGAAATCATGATTTCAATTACCCAGACCAAAAGATAGTTCATTTTGGTCCTTGTTTTTTCCCTATGTGAAAGTGGAAGTTGAAGGATGGGTCTGTCCAGACTCCAAGGTATCTGAAATGTAATGCATTGCCAATAGCATGGTTGTTAAGGTCTTTAAGTTGAAGGGGTGTGGAGATTTTGGATAGTTTTTGGTTTGTACCAAAGCGTATGGTTATTTCTTATGTATTGAGGAGTATAATTTTGTTTATCCAGTCTATTAGTGAGAGAAGTCATTTGGAGATTCTGCTGAATGGTGAGAAGGGAGCAACTGCTGTGGAAAATGATAATGTCATCAGCATAGAGCATCATCTGTAGATAAAGTATTTGATTTAAAGCTTGTTCTTGAATCATAGTTGAGTCAATATAAAGTACAGTTGTGTACACTTACCATAAATGTAGATGTTCGAGTGTATTCACTGTTGCAGTCCTAACAAATGAATTATCTGGCTCCCTGTAGCCCTCAGTCAGCCAGAATACCAAAGGTAATTAAAAATGACGTCGGTTGTAAAGGACGTCAGGGCGTCCGATACAAAAGGAGGCAACCAATGTCACGTCCTCAGTCTTTCTTGCCATAACAGTCAGGAGCCCCCAGAAAATAAGGCTTAAACCAAAAACCAATTTGACAAATTAAGCCTGTACCTCAGGAAAAGAGAATAGGAGAGGGCCACAAATAGGGGGAAGGAGGGAAACCAGGACTGCAACAGTGAATACACTCAAACATCTACATTTATGGTTAAGTGCACACAACTGTACTATGTTCATTGTGTTTCACAGTTGCATTCCTAACAAATGGGTTGATTACCAAAGCCCAGAGGAAATGGGGGAGGAACTAACAGCATCAAGGGTTGGAGATAATGCCCTGCAACGCCGCAGTGGCAAACCCTGCATGGCTCTGGAAAACAGAGGCAAATTATAATGCTTTGTGAAAGTGTGAACAGAAGACCGTGTGGCAGCCTCCAAAATGTCTTTAGTAGGGACACCCCTTAGAAAGGCTGCAGAAATGGAAGCTGCTCTAGTAGAGTGGGTCCTAACCCCTTGAGGCGGAGCTTTGCCATGAAAGGAATAACAAAATGTAATGCAACGTGCAATCCATTTAGAAATGGTTTGCTTAGAAAGAGCCTTGCCCTGGGCTCCAGGGGCAAAACTGACCAATAACTGTGCTGATTTCCAAAGGTCCTCAGTCATGTCCAGGTAAAACCTGAGCTGTCTGTGCACATCAAGAGAATGTAGGATCCTTTCACCTCTATTATGAGGATTAGGAAAGAAGGTAGGAAGGTGTATGGACTGATTAAGAGTCAGTCCCAAAAGAAAAGGCCAGCACCCGACTCCTGTAGCAAAGGCAATACTAATTTATTCCATAACATAACAGCAAAAAAGTATCACAGTACACCAACATGGTTGTATCGGTTTCGGCAAAGCCTTCCTCAGCAACCAAACATGATGCAAAAATAAACAAACCTATCATGCTGTCTTCTTACTTCTATATAAGTTCGCACTGAATGCAAGGAGCGCCCTCTAGTGCATATACTAATAATACACAATTTACTATCCACATGAAAATGTAATTATGTATAAAAAACACAATATGAATCTGGATGCTTCAAAAATTATCATTCAGACCCAGAGGGAAAAGGGCCCGCAATTTAATGATCCACATTTTTTCTTTGTTAGTGAGAATTTCATGTAAAACATGAGATTGTTTATTCCTAACCTTAATATGATCAATAACCATGAAACAAAAGATGCCCGTAGGGTGTGTAGAAATGTGCTTATACAAAGAACTGGAACTCTTTTTATTCTTAATATCACTAAGATGTTCCCCTATCCTGACCTTAAAAGGACGGGAAGTTTGTCCAACATAAAATGCTCGACAATTGCACTGGGCCAAATAAATCACCCAAGAAGTGCTACAATTAAACATAGAACATTATAAACATGTGGACAACTGTGTGAAGAAAAGGTCTGACATTTTTACACCCTAGGGCAATAGGTACAATGACCACATGGGTAACAACCCAATATTGATCGACCAAATAAATTGATTTGAGTGGTTGAACATGCATCCTTTTCATAAACCCTCTTATAGTGACTAAAAAGGATCCCAAAGACCGCCCTTTACGAAATGAATAATGACACTGATCCCCTATGTAACTATTTAGGACTTCATCCGATTTTGATAGGTGCCAATGATTACGAATGATATTCATAAAACCAACCGTATTTCTCCCATACGTTGTTACCAATCTAAGCAAATCTGAATTATCAGAATCTCGAACTCGATAAGATAACTCAGTTCTATCCTGCTGATTCGCAAAACGGTTGGCCCTTGTGATGTCATCCCCTTGATAGCCCCTACTCTTAAAACTGGATTCAAGATCCCTTCTATGATGGTCGTATGTGGAAGTGCTGGAACAAATCCTTTTGACACGAAGGAATTGAGACTTTGGGATATTCTTGATGACATGCTGGGGGTGGAAACTGGTAGCATGTAATAGGGTATTGAATTGAGGAAACTTTCTAAATATCTCTCTCTCAAGAGTGGCAATATCTGTTCTTTTCACCAAGACATCCAAGAATGTTATTTCAGACCTAGAATAAGTCAACTTAAATTCAATACCCCATATGTTGCCAAATATTCTAAAAATTCCATAAGGAATTCCACATCAGCTCTCCACACCATCCATCAGTCATCAAGATATCTTCTCCATATGTCCATTTCATTGATATAAATATTATGACCAATATCATAAATCACCTGTTCTTCCACATACGCCATAAATAAATCCGCATAAATGGGGGCAAAAGATGCCCCCATAGCAGTGCCCTGAACCTGCCAAAAACATCTGTCCTTAAAATGGAAAACGTTATGAATCAGACCTGTTCTGTCATACAAACCAGAAGGGTATTGAAACCAGGCTTATAAATATTGGCCTTTTCCAACCAATATTGCAGGGCCATAATTCCTGCCCAATGGGGAATGCTTGTATACAAGGAGGTGACATCCAAGGTGCATAAAAGCCGATTAGATTCTAGTTGCGTCTCAGATATTATAGAAAGGAACTGAGTTGTATCCTGAATTCTAGAACGTATGAAAATCAAAAGTGGTTTTAAATATAAGGTAAGAAATTCAGACAGAGGTTCTGTCAAAGAACCTCTGCCTGATACTATCAGTCTACCGGGCGGTCTTATAGGATCTTTGTGGATTTTCGGCAGAAAATAGATGTACTGCCTGCTGGGACAATCAACCTTCAAATGATAACATACTTCATCAGTAATAATGCCCTCATCTTTAGCCATATCTAGAAAATTGTCAATATCCTTTTTAAATTGCATAGTTGGATCCACTTTCATTTCTTGATAATGGTTGCTATTTGAAAGCTGACGATCACCTTCAGCTTCATAGTCCTCCAAATCCTGGACCACCACAGATCCCCCTTTGTCTGCAGAGAGAACAATTTCCTTGTTGTTAATAAGCTTTTCTAGACATGTTCTCTGATGTTTATCCAAATTGTCCTTCATCCTATCCTGTTTATGCAAATACAAGTGTAAATCTTTAAGGACCGCATTTTGGAATGTCTGTACAATGGGTTTGCATAGGTGGCCTGAACCTGGAGGACCTGAAGCGAAAATCCCTGAACTCAGAGGCAGCATCATCTGAACCATGAAGAAAACATTTTAAATTCAAATTGCGACAAAATTTTACCACATCCTCTGCAAAATAATGCTCCTGAACAAAAAACCCGGGCACAAAACGTAACCCTTTATTCAGTACATCAACTTGTTGTTCATCCAGTACTACAGAGGAAATATTGTGCACATTATTAACTTTGAATTCTAGATCTTGGTCATCCTTCAAAGGATTTCCCCAAGCCCATCAGGATTTATGATGCTTCCTCCCCCCTCGTCTCTGGGACTTGTGCCTAAAGGGGCCCTCCTAACAAAACTTGACTCAAGTTGTTGCTTTTAGAAATTGGGGAAGCACTGATATGGGCTTCCTCCCAGTCCATATTGGAGGACGAATCCTCACCCAATGGCGTTGACTCCCTACTTCTTTTTTTTTAAATGGATTTAGGCCGAGTGGCTCTCGTTCTTTTGGGTACATCTATGGGCATACCAAATTTGACCCTAGGTCGCATATCGAATGGCTTTCCCCTATCATAATCACCCACACCCCGGGTGAATTTCTTGACAGTTTTGTCTTTTAAACCTAAATCCAATGTAGACAATTCTTTGCCAAGTTTCTCAATATTATCTTTATAACACGGAAGTGTGGAAAACACATCCACAGTTTTGCTGGCCATCAGTACACTAGCAGTTTGTTCTTCAACCTTCCTCTCATAAAAACTTTTCAAAATATCTATAAAGGTCATGGAAACGTGTTGTTGGGCTTCTGCCCATTGCGTTAGAAGACATTCATCCGGCTCAGCCACCATGGGCTGTAATCTAACCCTAAGTCCTCTAGGAACTATTTTCCTTCGTTGATATGCCCTAAACAATTTTAAATGCCAAACATTTTTTCTAAGGGAGATAAGATCCTTACTTAGCTTGGCAAAAGCCAAATTGCAGTCTTGAGTGGGATCTTGGACACCAGGAACAGCATCATTTGAACCCGAGGCAAGGCCAAAAATGCCCAAATCCTCAGAGTCTAAAGACAGACCCTTAATAAAAGTTGCTAATTCCATCACTGACCAGAAATCACAATAGGGTCAATAAAAAATACACAAAAATATCTTCACTACATATAAGTAGTATAAATTCAACCTGAAATATATTCAATAAACAAATGGTTGGGCAATCAGTATATCAATAGATATAATTCATGAATCCAACCATAAATATTAATTGACCCTAACTACCACCATTTTTGATAGGTCATATTACCAAAACTCCATTTATGTTACACATCATGAACAAATAGAAATATATATAAAATATAATAATAATATATTTCCCACTCGCAAATGTCAAAGGACCCTTGGCCCAATTGGGTACCATAAGAGCCAGCAAGCTCAAACATACCAAGCCTGTGTTGAGTTACCAAAGCTCTATAATTCGCTACGTAACCAAAATGGGCCAAAACCAATATTAAGCCCACAACAAATGGTGATTAAAAATATATTTGGTCAGTGTTGTAAAAACAAAATCATAATATATTTGTTCAAAAAAGCTTAACCAGATGTCCTAAGAACCACTCTACTTAACATATAAAGAGATTACCCATATGCTAACCATAGGCCAAAAGAATCATATATACCCAAGGCTGTCCTTTACAAATATATGCCCAAGTCCAAATAACATCTCATCACAAATACCACCTTGAAATATTTGTGGTAAATAAATGAATAACTCAAACCCATAAAACACAAATGCCCAGAGATAGAGAGGGGGGAATAAAACTAACACACCTATCCCCTGCCAACTATAAACCATCACATAGAGAGAATTGAAATACGGTACATTTAGAATGACATATAATAAGAGTAAGCTCTAATGCAGTCAGAACCCTCCCCCATTCCATGTTATTGCTAAACCTACAAACAAATCATATGAAAACAAACATAAAATAGGTGGGCCTCAAATAAAGCCAACCTAAAAATTAACATAAACAAAACTCATATGTGAAACTATCCTTATAACTTATTGTTACCAAAACCAATACACATTTGGAATGTCAAGAACTTGTTCCAATATCAAAAAAGATTACCCCAAACCATTCAAATATTAAAAAATAAAAAGTGAAAAGTAACAATGATGGCAGAACATTATAATAAGGACATAGAAACGACTTACAGAAATCCAACAAATCAGATATTTCACGTATCTAAATTTGTCATAAGAAAAAAAATCACTAGAATTGAAAAATAAATGTTATTAATGTTCAATATACAAGTTGTTTCAAAAAATGGTTGTCCCAATATGAAACAATCAACCATTTATTTATACTTGCAATTGCGTAGTCCTCAAAATGTCCCGCCATAAGAAAAAGAGAGAGTCTGTTCAATTCCTGGATCCAAACAATCACGAACTGTAAATATAAACCCAAATTAATCTGAGAAAATCCACAAAGGTGACCAAAACCCTAAAAAGCGAACAGCATCCGATATTCAAAAGATTGCTGACATTCCGCAATATTCAAGGGCACTCCAAGCTGATACAGACGAAAAACTGAAAAACGCCATCCAGGAGAAGCCATCAGCAGGAAACAAAAGCTCAAATGAAATCAAACAACCCCTGCACGAACGGCATGTGCACGGCCAAACGCCAAAGTCAATCCCAAAAGAAAAGGCCAGCACCAGACTCCTGTAGCATAGGCAATACTAATTTATTCCATAATAGAACAGCAAAAAAGTATCACAGTACACCAACATGGTTGTACCGGTTTCAGCAAAGCCTTCCTCAGCAACCAAACATGATGCAAAAATAAACAAACCTATCATGCTGTCTTCTTACTTATATATAAGTTCGTACTGAATGCAAGGAGCGCCCTGTAGTGCATATACTAATAATACACAATTTACTATCCACATGAAAATGTAATTATGTATAAAAAACACAATATGAATCTGGATGCTTCAAAAATGATCATTCAGACCCGGAGGGAAAAGGGCCCCCAATTTAATGATCCACATTTTTTCTTTGTTAGTGAGAATTTCATGTAAAACATGAGATTGTTTATCTCATGATCCTATAAGACCACCCGGTAGACCGATAGTATCAGGCAAAGGTTCCTTGACAGAACCTCTGTCTGAATTTCTCACCTTATATTTAAAACCACTTTTGGTTTTCATACGTTCTAGAATACAGGATACAACTCAGTTCCTTTCTATAATTTCTAAGACGCAACTAGAATCTAATTGGCTTTTATGCACCTTGGATGTCACCTCCTTGTATACAAGCATTCCCCATTGGGCAGGACTTATGGCCCCGCAATATAGGTTGGATATGGCCAATATTTATAAGCCTGGTTTCAATACCCTTCTGGTTTGTATGACAGAACAGGTCCTGATTCATAACGTTTTCCATTTTAAGGACAAATGTTTTTGGCAGATTCAGGGCACTGCTATGGGGGCATCTTTTGCCCCATTTATGAGGATTTATTTATAGCGTATGTGGAAGAACAGGTGATTTATGATATTGGTCATAATATTTATATTAACGAAATGGACATATGGAGAAGATATCTTGATGACTGATGGATGGTGTGGAGAGCTGATGTGGAATTCCTTATGGAATTTTTAGAATATTTGAATGGTAGCATATGGGGTATTGAATTTAAATTGACTTATTCTAGGTCTGAAATAACATTCTTGGATGTCTTGGTGAAAAGAACAGATATTGACACTCTTGAGAGCGAGATATTTAGAAAATTTCCCAAATTCAATACCCTATTACATGCTACCAGTTTCCACCCCCAGCATGTCATCAAGAATATCCCAAAGTCTCAATTCCTTCGTGTCAAAAGGATTTGTTCCAGCACTTCCACATACGACCATCATAGAAGGGATCTTGTATCCAGGTTTAAGAGTAGGGGCTATCAAGGGGGTGACATCACAAGGGCCAACCGTTTTGCGAATCAGCAGGATAGAACTGAGTTATTATCTTATCGAGTTTGAGATTCTGATAATTCAGATTTGCTTAGATTGGTAACAACTTATGGGAGAAATACGGTTGGTTTTATGAATATCATTCATAATCATTGGCACCTATTAAAATCAGATGGAGTCCTAAATAGTTACATAGGGGATCGGTGTCATTATTCATTTCATAAAGGGTGGTCTTTGGGATCCCTTTTTAGTCACTATAAGAGGGTTTATGAAAAGGATGCATGTTCAACCACTCAAATCAATTTATTTGGTCGATCAATATTGGGTTGTTACCCATGTGGTCATTGTACCTATTGCCCTAGGGTGTTAAAATGTCAGACCTTTTCTTCACACAATTGTCCACAAGTTTATAATGTTCTATGTTTTGCTAATTGTAGCACTTCTTGGGTGATTTATTTGGCCCAGTGCAATTTTCAAGCATTTTATGTTGGACAAACTTCCCGTCCTTTTAAGGTCAGGATAGGTGAACATCTTAGTGATATTAAGAATAAAAAGGGTTCCAGTTCTTTGTATAAGCACATTTCTACATCTTGGCACCTGGGCATCTTTTGTTTCATGGTTATTGAGCATGATAGGTTTGTTTATTTTTGCATCATGTTTGGTTGCTGAGGAAGGCTTTGCCGAAACCGGTACAACCATGTTGGTGTACTGTGATACTTTTTTGCTGTTCTGTTATGGAATAAATTAGCATTGCCTATGCTACAGGAGTCGGGTGCTGGCCTTTTCTTTTGGGATTGACTTTGGTGTTTGGCTGTGCACATGCCGTTCGTGCAGGGGTTGTTTGATTTCATCTGATTAAGAGTCAGACTGGAAACCACCTTAGGCATAAAGGAGGGATTAGTCCTCAGAGAGACTCTATCAGCATGGAAAATAAGAAAAGGCTCCACGGCCATCAAAGCCTGCAGCTCCGAAATCCTCCTTGCTGAAGTTATAGCCAAGAGGAAGGCAGTCTTCCAAGAGAGAGCCTTTAAATCTGTGGAGGCAGCTGGTTCAAAAGGAGGAAGAGTGAGAGTTTCTCCAGAATAAAATTAAGATCCCAGGCTGGAGTAGGTGCTCTTCTGGGAGGTTTTAAATTGCAAGCACCTCTGAGAAACATTTTCATCAGGGGATTAGAGAGAATGGGGTGTTCAAGAGAACAATGAGCAGAGATGGCTGAAGCATGGATCTTGATAGAGGAAGAAGAAAGATCACCCTAAAGCAAATTAGCCAGGTAATCCAGAATCAGAGGAAGGGTAGGATGAGAAGAAGACTCCCCTCTAGCCTGCATCCAGTGAGAGAATCTTTCCCATTTGCCAGCATAGGATTTTCTAGTGCTAGGCCTCCTGGCCTCCTTCAGCACATCAACCCTGTTGGGAAAGGGAGGAAGAAAGGGAAGGAGTCATACAATGAGCCATGCTGCCAAATGGAGAGACTGAAGATGAGGATGTAGAATGTTTCCTGAACCAAAAGATCTGGCCTCAGAGGAAGATGCCAAGGAGGAAGATGGGAGAGACTGCGAAGCAGTGGATACCAATGCTGTCTGGGCCAGTCTGGAGCTATGAGAATAGTCCTTGGACATTCATCCCTGATCTTCACTAATACTCTGGGAAGAGGAGGAGGGAAGGCATACACTGATAGCAACGTCCAAGGGAAGGACAGAGCATCCACTTTTCAGGCTCTGTTGTGCTGCTGTCGGTGCAAAAGAGGGGTAGCAGATGGTTCTCTGGGGAGGAGAAAAGATCCACCTGAGGAGTGCCCCAACACTGAATGATGCTGTAAAAGACTACTCCATTCAGCTGCCACTTGTGAGGATCCAGAGTTTGCCTGCTCAACTGGTCTGCCAAAACATTGAGCATTCCTGGAAGAAACTGAGCTAGGAGATGGAGGTCCAGGGATGCTGCTATGAACCAAATATTCATGCTTTGCCTGCACAGGGGGTAAGAGTGAGTCCCTCCCTGCTTGTTGATGTACCATGTGACTGTGGTATTGTCCATCCTGACAAGCAGGGACCCTGTAGAAAGAAGATGCTTGAAAGCTAGTAAGGCCTGCTGAACTGCAATCAATTCCTTTAGATTTATGTGCAGGTGCATCTGCTGGGCATTCCAATGCCCCTATATGCATCTGCCATCCAGGTGTGCTCCCCAGGTGTAGTCTGATACATCTGCAGTCAGAACCTGAGTGGTAAGAGGTGTCCAAAAAGGCATGCCTTTGTTTTGAAGATAGGCTGTTGCCCACCACAGAAACTTTGCCTGCAGAGATGGAAGCAGAGGAATCATCATATCCAGGTCCTCTGTGTGCTGACACCAAATGTTCATGAGGTATCATTGCAATTTCTTCATATGCAGTCTTGCATATGGAATCATGAGAATACAAGATGCCATGAATCCCAGAGCTTGCAGGTATTTCCTTGCAGGGAGCTGGGACAGACTTGCCAAGTCTTTGAAGTAAACTGAAAGAGTTATCTGCTTCTCCTGGGTGAGATATATCATCTGGGTGGCTGTGCTCAGACTCGCCCCCAGGAAGGTTACCTCCTTGGATGGTACCATTTTCGATTTTTCCACATTGAGTGTGTAACCCAGGGAAGAGAGAAGAGTCTTTACGAATTCCAGATCCTTTAATAGCTGTTCCGGAGAACTTGCTTGAATCAGACAGTCGTCAAGTATGGGTAAATCTGAATTTTCTTCTGCCTGCAAAAAGAAATGACTGGGGCCAGGCACTTTGTGAAGACTCTGGGAGCAGTTGACAAGTGAAAGGGCAGCGCAGAGAATTGGTAATGTTGCTTGCACACACTGAAAAGAAGGCACTGCCTGCAACTTTCCCTGATAGGAATGTGCAGATAAGCTTCTTTGAGATCCAAGGTTACCAGCCAGGAATCCTTATCTAGCAGTGGTAGCAACTGATGCAGAGTGAGCATTTTGAACTTTGGAATTACTAGAAGAGTTCAGAATGGAAAGATCCAGGATAGGAAGCCAGGTGCCTTCTTTTTTTGGAACTAGGAAAAGCCTGGAATAAAAACCCTGGCCCACCTGCTGAGCAGGAACTGATTCTATTGCTCCTAGATGAGACAGAGACAAAATTTGTTTTTCTACTTCTGCCCTTTGGTTTGGAGGAATGTCCAGGAATCCCTTGGGAGCTGGAAAGTTGCGGAAAGAAAACTTGTGCCCTAGAGACACCGTTCTGAACACCCATTTGTCATCTGTGATAGTGGCCCACACATCTGCAAAAAAGGGTGAACCTTCCCCCTAAAAGACTCTCCTGGCAAGCAAGAACAGGCAGAAGTTGCAAAAAGTAATTGAGAGTGTTTTGATTGAGATGCAGGCTTGGAGCTTCCCCCTTTAGAAGGGGAAGCCTGCCAATGCCTAGACCTTTGAGGGGTAGCCCCCTGCCCCCTAGAAGATTTGTAACCTCTAGCCCTGGAATGGTTCTGTCTGCTGGTATCAGGAAAGGTCCAACTCTTGGTAGGGTAATTCCTGCTAAAGTGAAGGGGTTGAACTTGCAGAAAATCCTTAACAGTTTGCATGGACTTGGCCTTATCCTCCATCTTCTTCAGTACCTCCTCTGCTTTGCTACCAAAAAGACTATCTTTATGCAAAGGTACATACAAAAGCATAGCCTTGACAGGTTCTGGAAGAGGCTGTTCTTTGAGTCAAGCATGCCTTCTAATAACAGATCCAGTAGCCGTAGCCCTGCTGGAGGCCTCAAGGATGTCAAAACAACAATGTAAAGAATGCTTATTGACCAGACTGGCGGAATTCAGTAAATCCTGCATGTCTTTGCTCTCTGCCAAAAGAGCTACACTTGCTATCCTAGACTTAATAGCCTCCAAGGTGTGCTGCTGGTACTTCAGCATATGAAATAGACAATTGGTAGCCCTAATAGCTAGGGTGGCAGAGGTATAAACCTTCTTGCCCACCTATCTAGGTTCCTAGACTCCCTGTCAGAAGGAACAGGATTCCTAGTAACAGTGGTCTTAACTCCTTTAGGGCCTTGAGAAATAACCACCGGATTCCTGAAAAGAAACAGATGAGAATCAGGGACCCTGTAGTACCTGTCAGGTTTCCTGGGAGCAGGAGGAACCAAATTTGGAGACAAAGAATTTTCCAGAAAAAACATCAACAACTTCCAACACAGGGGGAATAACAAGAGGCTTATGCTGAGGTAAATCCAGAAACTCCCTAATCCGTTTCTTGGATTAGGGATAATCCTGACTTTCCATTTTAAAATGTTCTCCGAGGGTATTTAAAGTATCACCAAAAGAGAAATCCTCTGGAGGAGAAGCCAAAGGGATGGACTCCTCTGCATCTGAATCCTCAAAAGAAGAAAAAGACTGAGAAAATTCCTCTTCATCAGCAGAAATGCTGGAAGAATCAGAACCTGAGCAGGACAAAACCTCAGGAGAAACATCCCTACTCCTCTTAGAAGGAGGAGGCTGGGAACCCCTAACAAGAGTCAACAAATCATTAGCCATTTTAACCATTTGGGATTGAGGGGAACGAGAAGCAGCTGGAGCCTGCCTTTTCACAGGCTTATGAATGGAAGATTTACCTGCAAGCCTGAAGGACTCGGGAGACTTTGCAACCACTGAAGATGCAGCAGAGGTTGAAGGAAGAAGTTTGCTGTCAGAACGCAAAATGGAGGCCTCGGACACCAGAGTCAGCTTAGCAGCTCCGGCAGAAGAGGCAACCTGTGACAGGTCGGAAGGCAAAACTGAGGCCGAAGGCCTAAGGGACTCTGACTCAATCAAGACCTGCGGTTCTACATCTGTGGACTGCAAAGGCATCTCACTGGCTACCGCCTGACTGACGCCCAACTTAACCTCATCCGAGGACTTAGTTTTCAGAGGCCTGTCGCGGTCCTTATCCTTATGTTTCTTTGGAACATCTGAAGCCTGAAGACCGGCGGACACCATACCAATGAGCTTAGGCCAAACTCCAAAATGCCTAGCTAAAATCTTAGCCCGACGATGGATAGTACGCGGATTAAAGGAGGCACAGAGATCACAGTTGGGAATGTCGTGGTCAAGGCCTAAACAAATAATGCAATAGGAATGCAAATCTCTATGTGGAATCTGCTTTCCACAGGTAAGGCAATTATTTAACTTTTTCTGACATTTAAGGCAAGAAAAGAGGATCCTCAATGGGGTACTTAGCTGTAGTAGACTTCAACTCTTGTAGCCGGAAACCAACAAAAGTAAACTGCCGACCGGCACTCATGCATGAAAAGCTTCTGCTTCAGGCTCCACGGCAAGGAAGACTGAGGAAGTGACACCGGCTGCCACCTTTTGTATCAGATGCCCTGACATCCTTTACAACCAACGGCAACCGACGTCATTTTTACTTACCTTTGGTATTCTGGCCGACCGAGGGCTACAGGGAGCCAGACAACCCATTTGTTAGGATTGCAAAAGTGAAACACGAACATCTACTCAGTGGTGTATAAACACTGGCTTTAGATTATCAGGATATTAAAAGAAAATGACAGAAATGCTAGCCACAAACTACAAATCTCACTGAAAACATGGGATGCAATATACTGTCTGCCAGGACAGCTGAGTCAACCTTTTCATATTGTGCTATTGCAAAAGAGAGTATAATGTTTTAATTGATGGCAGGGAGCTTAAATTGCTATTAGACTCAGACAATATGATTATGCACACAAAGGTGCAGCATGTTTGTACAAAAAAAGACCGTTACTAAAAAAAGCAGTGAAATGGTCTGCATTCATGAAAATATGAAACATTATGTCATTACTCAAAAAGAAATATAAACTGGATTTGGAAAGGTAGTTCATCCTATTTGCTATATTTCATAATTTAGCATATTATATGACAACAGGGAAATATTTTTTCCAATTTAAAAAATTTGAAGTAGTAATGGGAAGAAGCTAATTCTTTTGATACACTACCTTATCAGTGTGGGAAGGGAAACCAGCAAGTGAATAAGCAGACTGTTAAACCTGCCTAACCTGGAAAATGGACAGCAACCGCCAGACACATTCAGAAGAGAGCATTAATCCAACAAAGACCAAGGAATAGTGTTAGAAAGACATAAAGGTACAAAACTGTGGCTGAAAATACAGAGAGAGAGGATAAATCAATAGCATTTAAAGAGATATGTCAGTATACACCTATGGTACAGCTTCCTGCAAGATTAGTGCTGGTAGGAGGGAAGATGCATAACTGGAGAGGTGGTATAATACGGTTTGGGAAGTAGGATAATGGTTGGCATATTTAACTCACAGTCTTAAGGTACAGGATTTGATTCTCACCTTTGAAAGGGAAATTGGCTAGGCTTAAAATAGCTGACAAGGACAGCTAGCCTAGTACTTACCTAGGAACCAATAATAAATTACTGCAGCCTGAATATGCTGCAGAGCAGGAAGCATAAGCAATTAACATAACTGTAGAGAAGGACTCGCTCACTGAAAGGGTGTAGTCTAAGAGAATAAAATTAGTATAGAAAAACAACTGAATGAAATTCAAACCTTTTCAGCCTAAAACAGAAAGTCCCAGAAATTGATCATTCTAAGCAACAGGTAAGTATTAAGGGGGGGGGGGACTTAACAATAGAAAATTTCACTAAGACAATGAAACAAAGAAACAGTACTTGCTTAAGGTTCTATATCCATTACTGCCAGTGTAAGCCAGAAACCTCAAATAAGGCAATATTCTAGGCAAAAGGCATCTTCAAGTAAGGAAGAAAGAAAACTGAAGACAATTTATTTATTTATTCCATTTGTTAACCGGCAAAGTCCACTGGGCCTAGAAAGAGTCCATTTTCATTGTTGGCATAGGGAGAAAAGCTCCACATTAATTAAATACAAAATTAAAAATGATACATAGGACATTTCGAGCAGTACTATCATTTCATTAATTACAAACAAATGATCCTTAGTTACATGCAGGAGTGAAAAATGTTGATACATAGAATGAAGTATTTTGAGCAGTACTTTCACACAAAGAAAGTAATAGCAGAAACAGTAATAATGTTTATAGTCCGGTATAAATATGGAAGTAATGATGCCATGTATTTGAAATAACATGGGTGTAAATATGTTTGTAGAGTTCTTAGCTGAGGAGAGTTGGCGCCAGGGTAGAAAGGAGGTGACAGAAAGGCTAAAGGAGTATGAGTCAAGTCAAGGTGACAGCAAGGAGTCAGAATGGTACAGAGGAGGAGAGGGAATATTTGTAGATGAATGGTTAAGGTTGAGGCTACAGAGTGGGAAGTCAGGTGTTGGGATTATTTGTTGGGGTACAGGAGCATAGCCAGTGAGAGGAGAGATGTAATTTGAGGGATTTTTTAAAGGAGGCAGCATTGCTGATTACCCCGAGTGAAGGAGAAAGATTATTCCATAACTTGGAAACAGCATGAGAGTACAACAATTGTCCAGCTAAGAGCTTGGATTTCTCGACAGACAGTAACATTTTGTTTTCATATCTGAGGTGGCGACACTTCATGACAGATGGTGATTAACATCCATATGGAAAGAAAACAGTGTATAGTGGAAGTAAGAGACAGAATAACCTTCAGCAGAGCCCCAGTGATATTCCAACTTTGCCAAACAAGGGAACACTAGACAGAAGAGATTTCTCTGCATCAGGTCTACAAAGAAATGGAACAAGCAAAACAAATAAGGTAGTGAAAGCAATTGACACTAAAGAATATTGGTATGAGTTGTCTTTCTTAGGAGAAGAGAGAGATGCTTAGCCTCCAGTGCCTTCTACCAAACAAAAGACTCCCTGAAAAAACTCCAGAGTTGGCGGCACAGTGGTGTAGCAGTTTGTGTTGCCTCACAGCAAGAGGTTCTCCTGTTCGATTCTTGGCTGCGGTACCTTCTGTGAGGAGTTTGCATGCCCTCCCTGCATTCATGTTGTCTCCTCCAGGTGCTCCTGTTTCCTCCTACATTACAAACACATGAGTCTGAAGCATTTCTCCATGGACCTCCGCTGCAAATTGGCTCGTTCCAAGTCGGACTTTCCCAGTAAACAAATGTTAAATAAAAAGAAATAAAATAAATACATTTTCCAACCTTTGGGTAAGCCAGACAAACCTTAAAAAGTCATAATAGGAAGATAATTTGAGGAGAGCTTGGGAAATATAGCCAGAATTGTAGGTGAAGAAGCTGAACAAAATTTACTTTGTATCCACTCTTTCAGTTACAAAATATTTGATTGTGCAGGTTATGTAAAGAGACTGAGGAAGTAGTACATTGGCCATTAAATGCCCATATATTTCAGAAAGTTAGTGATAGGGCTGAAACGTAGTCTTGTACTTGGATAACTCAAAACAAAACACGTGCAAAACATAGCTCACAAAGCCAGTGTGCCGAACAGTCACAGCCCTTAAGGCTAAACAACACACCTGATACACTTGTAATAGGTGACTCTATAGTCAGGCACACTGACGTCCCGCTCACCAGGCTGAACAAGGAGAAGGTCACGGTGAGCTGCCTGTCGGGCACTAGGATCCACCACATAACACAAGCACTCAGGTCACTCCAAGGCAAGTACAAATATGACTCGGTCATTGTCCATGCTGGTGTGAATGACCTGAGACGTACCTCCCTGGACTACATGAAAAGAGACATAGAGGAGCTCTCTGAGCATGTAGCCCAGGCCGGTATGACCCTGACCTTGAGTAGCGTCTTGCCCTCACCAAGAATGATGCCACAATATGAAGACAAGATGATCAATGTCAACAACTGGCTTAAGTATTGGTGTCATTCAAAGGGGATCCAATGTCTGTCAGCCTGGGATGACATGCTCGACAAACCACGATGCTTCGCTAGGAACGGCTTGCACCGGTCACCCCTGGGCTTTTGAATATTGGCAAAGGCTCTTGCTTCCCCCATAGTGCCTCTTTTAGGCAAGGCTCAAAAGACAAACCCACCTCCATAGGTATCACAAGGGATAAGAAACTAAGAGTAATGCTACTCAACACCAGAAGTCTAAACCTCAAGATGCATGCACCCGAAACTCTCCTTGCATGGAGAGCATCGATATCTGTGCAGTAACAGAAACCTGGCTCAAGGCTCCCGAGAGCACCCCAGAACTACCAGGTTATACCTCATACTATGCTTTTCGGCCCCAAAACTTGGACCGAACCACAAAAGGAGGGGGAGTATCAATATTTGTCAAAGATACCCACACCTCCAGGTTGGTGGCACAGCACGAAGCATCAGGGACTATCCATGTGCAACTAACAGTGGGTAAAACTGCCTTCCACTTTATAGGCTGCTACAGACCACCCTCCCAAACCCAGGAACCCCACTCGGCCTTCCTGAGAACACTGGAAAATATGAAGGTCTCTCCAAACACCATTATATTGGGCAACTTCAACTACCCAAACATAGACTGGGAGCATTACTCTAGCTCCAACACCCTAGCCCAAAGGTTCCTAGAATTTATAAACTCAAATGCTATGGAACAACTTGTTACCACTCCCACAAGAGGGGAAAACATACTGGACCTAATCATCACCAACATGGGGACTCTATGCTCCAGACCAGAAGTGTATCCCTCACTGGTAAGATCAGACCATGAACTAATCTCACTGGATATTCACATCCTGACCCCACCCCCTACCCAGAAAACCACAGTGAAAAACTTCTCTAAAGCAAATTTCACACTCCTCTAAACCGAAGTGGAATCCTTCAAAGCCCACAAGCCTGTGGAAAATACGGCCCAGACCGCAGAATCCTTTATAAACGCATTCTATGAACACCTTCAGGAATGCATGGATCATGCAATCCCAAATAAAACCAAGACCCAATCCTCCAAAGGCAGACATCCTGTCTGGTGGACCCCAGCCATAAACAAACTATACAATAGAAGGAGGAAGCTACTACACGATAGAGCAAAATCCCAAAAAGGGAAGGCATCTCTGATCATTAGCAAAAAACTACGGACACTCATAAAATCATCTAAGACCAGCTTTGAGAGAAAAATTGCACAGGACACTAAGGATAATCACACGGCTTTCTTTAGTTATGTTAGGAACCTGGGTGGGAATTCCCAGATATGCTCAGAATTAGTCCAAAATGACAAAAAATACATTGAACCCACAGACATTGCCAACATCCTAGCTGACAGGTTCAGCGCAAACTTCTCCCCCCCTCCCCACCAAAAGGGCAAATATCTATCCCAGCAGAGTGCTGGCCCCATGACATCTCAGATGCTCAGGTAAGAGTCTCCCTCTCCAAAGCAAAAAACACAGCATCAATGGGACCAGACTGTGTCCCGGGCTGCATCCTACATGAACTCCAAGAAGAGCTAAACCCAAACATAAAACTACTGTTCAATCTCAGCCTTACTACAGGATATGTACCCAAAGAGTGGCGTACAGCAACAGTGGTCCCTCTCCACAAAGGTGGTGCCTCAACGGATCCTGGAAACTATCGCCCCATAAGCCTGACTAGCTTGGTCTGCAAAGCTATGGAAAGGATCATCATGGACCTCATAAATAAAGATATTGGAGACCTACAGACACTGGATCCTACCCAGTTCGGCTTTGTTAAGGGCAGATCCTGGCTCTTAAACCTGGTTGATTTCTTTGAAACAGTCACCAAGGCCATTAACGAGGGGAAGGTGGTCCACACAGCCTACCTGGACCTCGCAAAAGCCTTCGATACAATACCCCACTCGGGCATTATAGATAAGCTCACCAGCTTAAATATAAACCCCTATGTCACTAGATGGGTTGCAAACTGGCTCAAGGACAGAACCCACATGGTTAGAATTGCTGGAGCCATGTCAGACTCCAAACCAGTTACAAATGGCGCCCCACAAGGCTCAGTCCTGGGACCTCTCTTGTTCGGTATATATTTCTCGGAGGTACAGGCCAACACGGAAGGACTGTGGCTGACCAAGTTCGTAGATAACTGCAAACTGGGCGCCATAATCGACTCTCCAGCCAACACAAGCATCCTCCAAAAGGGCTTCATAAAAACAAACAACTGGTGCCAAAGCCATGGTCTCAAGCTAAACGCCAAAAAGTGTATAGTCATCCCCTTTGGCAAAAACAAAGTGCCCACAAATTACCACATAGGTGGTAATCCATTAAGTACAGAAGAAGTAATTAGGGACCTGGGGACCCAAGTTGATAGCAATCTCTCATTTGACAACCACGTGGCCAAAGTGGTTAGAAAAACATTTTATATAGCCCACCTAATCATGAATGGATTCACATCTAGATCAGGGGAGGTCATCGTGCCTCTTTACTCATCCCTCATCAGGCCCATAATTGAGTACAATGCCCCTTTTGGGATGTACCTTACCAGACACCTGCAGCAACTGGAAAGACCCCAAAAGTACCTCACCAAAGGGCTCAAAGAGATGCCATATGCTGCCCGGTTAAAGATACTCCAGCTCTACTCAGTGGCATACCACCTGCTCAGAGGCGATCTGTGCCTGACATATAAAGCCATGTCCAAGCCGGAATTAATGGACATGCTGCACCTCAGAAAATCCAAATCCCATTGAGCTACGCACTCGAGAGACTTGAACCTCAGCACTGAAATAAATAGGACATGCTGGAGGGACAGATTCATAACCCAGAGGCTCCCTTCACTCTGGAATAAAATCCCAGTCCAGGTTAGGCAGAGTCCCTCATTGACTCTCTTCAAGAGGAATCTTGATGAGTGGATGGGAGATCATAGATTTACCCCGGGTATCACTTCTGTGTCACTGTTAGACAGAGGCACAGTATACTAACCTCGAAAAAGGGCATAGCAAAATTAATTTAAAATGGGTGGCGAAAGCCAAACACACTCTGGCTAGGCTTATAAATGCCCTAGGGCAGATAGCCTAGCATGAACCTATGAACCTATGAATGGACAAGAGTAAAGCATAGATCCTAGCAAGTTTTTACTGGCCGGGAATAATTTAAGACATTGAGAACATCAAGGCATCCAGTACAGACAATGAGAACATCTGTGCTGGATGCCTAGAATGCCAGATGACCCTGTCAACCAGGCTTTGAAAATCCTTTATTGCAATGCACATCATAGAAGTGCCAGTTTATCATACTGGTAGGGATATTGTTGGGCCATTAGTAAAATCCAGCAATGGGCTTCAATGCATCTGGGGTATTTTGGACAATGCAACCAAATACCCTGAGGTTATCTCTGTAGGCAAGGCAAATGCTAAAATATGTAGCTAGAGAGTTAGTCTTAAATTCCAGAGTAGCAATACCTAAGGAAATACTCACTGACCACGGACTCCATTAATGGCCAGAATAATGCACCAACTGTGCCAGTGATTACAAGTCATACAATGAGAAACCTCAAGGTACCATCTTCTGACACGAATTAGTGGAGGATTCTAACCAATCATTAAAATCCTTGTTGAAAAAAGTGTTTAAAGAAGTTGGTAAAACTGGAACCAGTTAATACCATATCTCTTGTTTGCCATTAGAGAAGTACCACAAGTCCTGAAATGGTTCAGTCTTTTGGAGTTACTTGGCAGGCATCACAACAGGCTGTTAAATCAGTAACAGAGAAACTTGGAAAGAAACATTTAAAAGTGTCATAGAATTCTATTTCAACTTACAATTGTGAAGCCCACCATACAGGACAAATGGAGAGAGTCCAGCTTACAGAGTGAGGGATGTGTAACAGAAATGCAAGGTCAAAAGAATCCAAAGCTGGAGGGCAGGTGTTAGTTTTTGTCCACTGTGTAGAAAATAAATTATTGCTCTAAATGGCAGAGTTCATCTGAAATGGTGGAAAAATTATGTAACCTATAGGATTAGAAAGACTGGTAAGGGAAGGCTAGAGCGGAAATACCACATTAATGTTCTGAAACAGTAGAAAAAAAGTGCAGACTTCTTTAGTTAGATTAATAATAGAAGCTAATGAAAATGGTGGAGAAAGAAAAGTGATGGCACCTCTTTGCCTCCAGTGCACTAAGACATGGACTCAAAAGATAAGGGAGCTCCAGTTTAAAAGAAAAACAAGGAAATGCTCTTAGAACTACCTGGCAGAACAAACCTGATTTCACACCATATTGAGACAAGTTCAGGAGAAAAATTAGCTTAAAATCTTAGAGAATACAAAAGCCACAGAGAAAGGCTGTGCAAGTGGATGTAGACCAATATTTACAATGGTGGTGATGGATAAGTCATACTGAGTAAAACAGACCTATAAATTTAATCCTGAGGCCTAATGGAAGAGATAGATAATGTAATTATTACACGAGGCTGAATTGAATTTCAAAATATCACATCTACTCTATACTCCAGGTAAATGAACTGATAGAAATTGGGGAAGGACAGATTATTTGCCATATTAAATCAGACAAACAGGTAAGGGAAAATACCTGTAACAGCTAACACCAAGGGAAAAGACAGTCTTCTTCAAACCCAGAGGGCTTATTCTAGTACATAGTCATTATTTTTGGTTTACATGGTTCCCCTACAACTTAAAAGATTAATGAGCAGCCCTAAAGTCACTTGTCCAATGTGCTACTGCTTAACTAGACAATGTCATAAAACACTCTGATGACTGAATCAAATCTAAGGTACAAGGTTGTTAGACTTCCTGAGATACATCAGGTTGACAGTCAAAGCCTCTGAGAGTTTAGGTATAACAGATGTAAAATATTGATATGTAACAGGCAGGTGATTTGTCAGGCTACAGAAAGAAAAGCTAGAAGCAGAAAGAAACATGCCTATTCCATGCACTAAGAAGCATGCAACGGCATTATTTTGGCTAGTTAGACAGTATCATAAATTTGTACCTGCATTTTGCATCTATAGCATGACCTGTTACAAATTTGAGAAAGGAGACTATGCATCTTAAACTAAGACGGACACTAGAGGCATATAATGCTTTTAAACAGTTAAATCAAGTATTATGTTCACAACCAATTTTAAATACCCACATTTTAGTAAATCCTTTGTAGTTTATACTGATGCATCAGAAATAGGCCATTACTTAATGTTGATTATAAAATGTTTATGAGTATTTTTGCTGATAGATTGAAGACAATTATCCCCGGCATTATAGACATAGATCAGACGGGCTTCATTGTAAATAGAAATACTTTTGATAATATAAGAAGAACTTTAACATTAATTGATTTTGCAAATAGGAAAAAGAAAGATTTAACACTTATTAGTCTTGATATAGGTTCAGCATTTGATTCAGTAAGTTGGGACTATCTGTTTACCTTACTGAAATGCACAAATTTCTCTGATGCATTTGTAAATTTAATTGAACATTTATACAAAGGAACGCTGGCTTATATTAAGGTAGGAACATATGTTTCACAAAAATTACCCATTCTTAAAGGTACAAAGCAAGGATGTCCACTTTCTCCACTATTATTCACTTTAGTAATGGAGCCTTGGGCTAATTTGATTAGAAACAGTACTGACATAGAGGGTTTTGAAATAGAAGAAAATACAACATCAAAAATTCAACTTTTGCAGATGATGTTCTAATTACATCAGCAGGATCTAATTCTTCTATGCAGTCTTTATTTGATAAAATGATGAATTTTAAAAGTATTTCTGGTTTAATATTCAATGAAGAAAAAATTAAAATACTACCTATATATACACGAAAAATACTCTCATTAGTGATTTTACTAAATATGTACCCAACTCAGGTCAGATAACTTATTTAGGTATAATACTATCTAAAGATATTAAATCTATTATATATAATAACTATAATACCTGTTTTCTTAATATACAAAATCTTTTAATACCTGGAATAATATGTTTTTACTATGGAGGAGAGACTTACAATTATTAAAATGATAATATTCCCCAAGATTTTATACTTAATACAATCAATAATACTTTCACCTACAAAAATAACTATCAAGAAACTGAATACACTAATGTTAAATTTCTTATGGGCACCTAATAGACCTAGGATTGCATTAAAGAAACATACTAATAGCTGGTCTCAAGGGGGTATTTCTTTTCCAGACTTTAATTTATATATTATCTCTTCTATTATACTAGTTATTAGTTTATTAATAGATCGGTCATATGTCAAAATGGAAAGATTATTGGGAGCTAATTAGTATGCACGTCATGAAAATCTCCTTAACACATAAAAATATGATTATAAATAACTCCATGTTGTGGTTGCTAAAGGAATTTTGTACTTCACCTGTTACACCTAAACATATGGTCTGTTACCCATTAAATATTATTATTAGTTATCGTAACTTTATATTCATGCACCCTAAGTATAGGGAATGGAATTTTATTGTATTCCCTATAATTTATACTCAGGGTATGCTTATGTCATCTACTTCTGAAGGAGCTCATTTAGCTATAGATAATAATCTAAAGTACTGGTATCAGCTGATATCTGATAATAAAGTTAAAAATCTAGATTTCTTAAAACAAGAATTTGATCTAAGAGAAACTTGCTGGTTAGAGGTTCAGATCTTTAGACAACATCTCATTGATAGAATAGATCTAATGTCTATAACAGTTAAAGAATCTATTCCAAAACTGATTGATTACTTGATAATAAATTTACAGCATAAAGTTTCTGATAAAGGTAAACTTTCATATATACATAAAATTATCAGACAAGAAACTTTTTACAATGTAGATTCATACTGGAATTATTTCACCTCTATAAATGGGGACCCACCAACTCAACAAGATAAACAATATATATTGGAATCTGCTTATAGAACTACATCTTCCATTGTCTGGAGACTTTATACATGGAAATTTTACATAGATCTTTTATACACCTTTGATGATGAATAAAATTAATAATAAAGATAATCTATGTAAGAGATGTAATGTAGAAATTAATGCTGACTGGGCTCATATGTTTTATGACTGTATGAAGTTGAAAGAATACTGGAAGTCAATTAATGAATTTTTGCAGGCTCTTTTTACAGATAATTTCATTATTTCTCTTATATTATTCAACACACCTGTACCTCAATGTGTTAAAAAGATTAAGCTTCCCTTGTTATGGTCTATCCTAGCAGTGGCTAGGAAAATAATAACTAGAAATTGGATTTCAGATACACCTCCTTCGTTCAATGAATTTAAAAATGTTATGAATATAATGTGTCATATGGAAATAAGCACAATTAGAATGAGAACAACTAGAAAAACATCACATTTTATTGTATGGGATAATTTACAAAATTTGTTAAAAAAATTCTAATTTCAATAGCACAGTATTTTAGTTTAATTAATTGATCTGATTGTAGTGGATGTCTTTATAAATACTTTAGTTGTTTTGTTGAATATTATAATAATACCTATTTTTAATTATTTGTATAAAATTGTTATGATATTTCTCTTATATGTTAAAACAATAAACTTGTTTTGAAAAAAAAGAAATAGGCCATGGGAGAGTACTTTCCTAGAACTTTGTGTGTGTGTGTGTGGGGGGGGGGGGGAGTACAGTTGTGTAAAATTTTACCATAACAGTAGATGTCTTCCTCGTCAATGTTGCAGTATGCCTTACATGAAGAATCTCCTGTCAAGGATAGCCCAACATCTGACCAGTGTGCCAAAGCCTTTAGTATTTACAGGCACCATACATCACAAGTATGCTCCCTGCGCAAGTTGTAGGGCTTAAAGGTAACATACAGATGCACACACTTCAGAACTGAAAAGCCCCAGGAGAAACTGAATGTCCTTAGGGACCAGGAGGAACATGTGCATCCAGAAAGAGAGAAGAACCCCTGGCCAGGAGGGCAAGGAGAGCAGAGGGTGGCAAAAAGGAGGGAGCAAATACTGCAACAGTGAAGAAAAGGACATCTAATGTTATGGTGAGATTTTACACAACTGTACCATGCCCTTCCATACCATTGTTGTAGTATTTATTAGTAAAGGGAGAGTACAAAAGCTCAAGAGCAAACTTGGGAGGAGGAAGGCACAGAAGAGCCCTCAAGAAATCCATGCAGGATAGCCCTGGCAAAGCCTGCTCTAGCCCTGGAAATAAAATCCGATTTGTAATGATTAGTGAAGGTATGTGCAGAAGACCAAGTAGCAGCCTCAAGGATGGAATTGGTATCCAGCTCCTTGAAAAATCACCAGAAGAAGCAACAGCCTTAACAGAGTGAGCCTTTACTGAAGAGGAAAGACATTTGCCATGAAAAGAATAACAAGGGTGGGAGGATGGGGTAATGATTAAGGTATTTTCTTTACAAACACAAGGTGCAGAGTTTGATTTTTACATGAGGTAATTGGCTAGGCTTAAAATGGCCCACAAGGGTAATTAGCCTAGTACTATTATATGAAAAAGAAATGGCCTTAGAAACCAGGAAGAGATGGTCTGCTTAAAAACAGCTAAACCCAAAGACTTGGGATGAAAAGAAGTGAAAAGCTGCTCAGATTTGCAAATAAAAAGAAGTTATGTACCCGCCATAATGTTTCATGTGTGTTGTCCATCTCCACCTTCATTCTTACTAGGTTGGGTTCGATCAGATCCTTGGATCCGTCTCGGCCTTATTTACAAGCTCAAGGCTCTCTGCCAGTTTGTGGCTAAACCCGTATTCTCAGCATGCACCAGGACCATCCCCAGATCTTGTTTACCCTAAATGTAACATTATTTGTATTTCTTGGAAGGAGTCAGAAACTGCTGAAGAAGGATAGCGGTCATGGTAATCCAATTTGTATAGACTCAATCTTCTAGAAATAGGAGAAGGGAAGTGGGAAAGGAGGATGGGATGTAAGAATGAAGGCAGAGATGGACAACACACATGAAACATTATGGTGAGTACATAACTTCTTTATGTGATGTCCTATCTCACCTTCATTCTTACTAGGTTGGGACAGAGTCCCTAGCACTTCGAATCATGGGTGGCTCATGAGAGAGTATTCCACAGAACCATATATCCAAAGGAGGCTCTATTCCTGGAGGCCAAATCAACTTGGTAATGAGTGATAAAGGTATGTGGTTTAGCCCATGTTGCTGCAGCGCAAATGGTGTCAATTGGTAGTTTGGCCAAAAAGGCTGAAGAAGCTGCAATGGTTCTTGTGGAATGGGTCTTAACTTTTTTTTGGAAGTTCTTTATTTTGACTTTTAAATAAAGGTTATGCAGTCTGATAGCCATTTGGAAAGTGTACCTTTAGAGACAAGAGCTCATTTCTTAGAATCTGTAAAGGAAACAAATAACTGATCATATTTTTGGAATTCTGCTGTCCTATGTAGGTAAAACCATAGCTATCTAGATATGTCAAGCTGATGCAACATGTACTATGCCTTGTTTTCAAGTTTTGGGAAGAAGACTGTTAGTTCTATACTTTGGTTTAAATTTGTCTCTAAAACCACTTTAGGTAAGCAGGAGGGGTTTGTCTTTATGGACAATGCTTGCAACTCTGACACCCTTCTGGCAGACGTGATTGCAATCAAGAAAAAAGTTTTCCAAGTCAGGAACTTTAATTCACAAGATGATACTGGTTCAAAAGGAGGAAAAATTATGCAGGATAAAACAAAATTTAGGTCCCATGGTGCTGGAGGGTCTCTGATAGGTGGTCTTAATAACATAGTACATTTGAGGAAGGCCTTACACAGTTTATGAGACATGTTGGAGCCAGAGTGTCTCCGACATAAAAACTGGAGATTGCTGCTAGTTGAACTCTAATAGTGGCTGCAGCTGCATCATCATAAAAAGCTTTGCTAGGAAGTCCAGGATGAAGGAAATAGGACCTGAAAAGGGACTGACATGGCTATTGTTAGCCCATAGGCAGAATCTCTTCCATTTGCTCTTATAAATCTTCCTCATTGATGCCTTATAGGAAGAGATAAGGATGTGTTTAAACCCGAGTGGAGAGGGTTGGAAACCTGCCTATCATTGGAATTGGAGCAGCCATGCTTGTCAGTTTGAGGGTTTGAAGTGATGGGAGTAGAGTCCTTGACGAATGAGTCAGGAGGTCTGGAACTGAGCCCAGAATCCAAGCCTCTTCCTGAAGATGAGGCCACAGGAAGGGCAACCAGCCAATATGGAGAGAAGAGTATCAAGTCGCTTCCCAAAGAACTGGCTTTCTGAAGAACATTGGGTGGAAAAGCATAGAGGAGACCTGTGGGTGGAAAAGCATAGAGGAGACCTGGGGGCCAATTGTGAAAGAGTGCATCCCTTGATGACTCTGCCGGGGGGGGGGGGTGAGGACAAAGAAGCTGCTGCATTTGGCATTCACAGATTTTGCAAAGAAGTCACAGCAAGGCTGGCCCCATGTTTGGAAATTTTTTCCACTTCTTCCTGTTTTAGATACCACTTGTGAGGCATCAAAATTGCTCTGCTCAACTTGTCCACTATTACATTGGATTTCCCCAGGATGTGCATTGCTATCAGAAAATGTTGGGAAGAGGTTGCCCATTGCCATACTCTCAGGGCCTTTTGACAAAGAGGGGTAAGATCTGATTCCTCCTTGTTTGTTTATATACCATACAACTGACATGTTGTCTGTCTGGATTGCAATGGTTCCTAAGGGGAGAGAGTCTTGAAGTGCTTGCAGTGTTAAAAGCACTGCTCACATCTTCAGGACATTGAAGTGCAAATGGGCCTTGTGATCCTGCCAGGTGCCTTGGACAGTCTTTCCTAGATAATACACCCAACCCTGTCTTAGAGGCGTCTGTGGTCACCATGGCTACAGGTTGTGGAAAGACAAATGGTCGGCCTGGAGTTACTTGAGAGGAGTGTAGCCACCATCGAAAATTCTTCTTCCAAGTTTCTGTTATGAATATTTTGTGGGACATTAGTAGTTCTTGCACTGACCACTGAGTGAACAGCAATCACTTAAGAATCCTCATGTGTAGACATGCAAGATGAACCAAAACTATCATTGCTGCCATAACCCCTAGAGTTTTAAGGACCATCTTTGCTTGGGTTTTCTTTCTTCATAGAAGATATATCACATGGTACCTTAGGGACTGTATCCTTTCTGGTGGAAGTCTTGCCACCATTTGTGTGGAGTCTAATTCTGCTCCTATAAATACCACATGTTGAGAAGACCATGAGGAGGATTTTTCTTAGTTTGCCATAATCCCCAGGTGGGAGCAGAGTTACAAGCCTGTATTTCTAGCTTTGATTAGCCAATGCCTGGTCGTAGAGGTTAAGAGCCAATCATCTAAATATGGAAACACCCAGAATCCTATTTGTCTCAAGTGAGCCACCACTACTGACATACATTTGGTGAACACTCTGGGGGCTGTAGTGAGTCCAAAGGGCAGAGCTTGAAATTGATAGTGACTGGCTCCCAGCCAAAAGTGTCTCCTGGATCACCTGTCAATCTTTATGTGGTAGTACGCATCCTGAAGATCTATCAAGCGCATCCAATTGTCTTTTCCCAAAAATGGGAGTATAGACTGCAGTGTTACCATCCAGAACCTGCTCTTCTTTACTAATTTGTTTAGAAAGCTGAGATCCAGAAATGGTTTCCAGTCCTCTATTTTCTTTGGAACTAAAAAGAATCTTGAGTAAGTTCCGAATCCTTCTTGGTCTGTGGGGATCTTTTGGATGACTCTTTTGTCTAGCAACTTTTGAATTTCTAGAGTTGCCCATTCCTTCTGACTGGGTGGAACATCTGGAAGGTTTTTATCTTTGAGGAAAGAAGGGAGAAGGGGATGACGTAACCTCTGGACATGATGTCTTGTACCCATTTATCTTTTATTTGTTGCCAGGATTCTGGGTACAAGGATAAACAATGCCCAACTGTCTCCAGAGCTGGCCATCGGGCCTCCTTTCAGGAGTGCTGAAAGGGTCTAACAAAGAAATATTCTCTGGTGCCCTGATTTTGCAGACCCCCTCTGCAACGAGGTCAGTATCTTCCATTATTGCTTCCCCCTCTGGCTCTGGGTGAAGGGCTCACCACGTGTCCTGAAAAGATTTCTGTGATTTTCGGAACCACATTTTACCACTACCTCTCTGACCTTTGCGGTAAGGTCAATAGGCATGGAAAAATGGACTCCTATGGCAGACAGAGTCTTTCCCTCTAGTTCACACCTGGTGAGTGTGTCCTTTACTTTAGGCCCAAACATCAAATGGGGCGTTTACAAAGGAAGACTTAAAGGGTTCCACAAAATCACATAAGGACATCCAAGAATGCCTCCTTAGGGAAATTCCAGAACCAACTGCTGTACTCACTCCATCAGCTACATATATGAGCCTCATGGATGCATTAATTACTGAATTTAAGGTAGTGAGCTGAGAGTCAGTAACTCCTTCAACTACTGAACCTTGGAGGGTATTTCCTAGCTCTTTCAGGAGATCCCTCTGCAGTCTTATAAAATGGGTATTTCCATACCTGTCCATAGTCCTGGACTCCTTGTTTGGAGGATGAACAGAAGATGATGTCTCAGCAAGTTTCTTCTTAGTGGCTGCTGCCACAACCATGGCATCAACTGGGACTCCTTTGGTTAAGAAGATTTTGTCTGACTGGGGATGTAATGAACTTGTTTAGCCTCCTAGGAATAGGTTCCATTGAATCTGGGGACTCCCACACCTTCTGAGAAACCAGGTCTAAAAATTCATCAAAAGCCAGAGGCACCCAAGAAGGGTGAGACCCAAAAGCATTCAGGTATATGGACTCCTATGCAGAAAGGTTGGAGGACTTCCAGCCACCCCTCTGTTTAAGTATTTCCAGGAAGTTTCCAAAGGAGACATCATCAGGAGGTGACCGTGTGGACACTTCAGCATCATCGAGGTCCATATCTGAGGTGACAGACACCTCTGGGGAGTTTAAGTGCTTCCTTTTGCACTGTCTCTTCTGAGGGACCTCCTCAGACGAGTACTCTGGGGAGGTTTGGGAAGAGTGAGGGGTGGACCTGTGGGGCATCCTGAGGCCTAGTGTTTCTGTGTCCCTGTAGATGCAGAGGTAAGGAGGCAGGCACCAGTGTTCTGAGGGGGAGGAATCTCCGGAGAGGATTGCAGACCTATCTGTGGAAACAGACCCCCCTCTTGACCTTGAAAGCCTCCCATCCCTGATCCGAGGATATCCCTGGATCCGAAAAAGCTGAAGGACCCCCCAGAACCAAGGACGATGGACCCGAGGCAGAATAGGAGCCAAACTCACCCAAGCCAAGGCTCTGAGAGGCATAGTCGGATCCAACAGCTGTCCAATCTGACTCACCCCCCCCGGACCCAACTGGAGAATGTTGGCTCCTAGACTCCTCCAGCTCAGATGGAGCTGAGGCTGTCTGAGCCATGGTCAGATCCGTGGAACCTGAGGTGTGTCTAGGATCTGACAGTTCCACTAATACCAACTCCGGTTCTTCCAACTCTGAAGCCAGGGGCTAGATAGGAGGAGGACACGGAGCAAAGGAGGTGGATGTTGTAGGATCTGAAGCCCTAGGGGTCGGATCCAACAGTAATTTGGCCAGTGTCTGTAGCAATCTTTGTACCACCCGATCCACATTGTCATTTAAAAGACTCCTCAAAGACAGAGTCGATGGGTTGTGAGATTTTGTTTTTTGCAGTATAGGAGACCTCAAAATAGGAGATACCGGCTCTTTAGTATGAACTCCATTGACACCGAGCAAGAAGGGGTCGGAGCCGATGGGATAGCCCTAAGACCATAAACACAAAGGGTGTGTTTATCGCCAAGGGGCATTTTTTTGCTACACTTTTCACATTTCTTGAAACCTATTGACCTGGACTCCTTGCCCGACATTAAGGTCAAGAAGAACAAGAACAACAACAATCAAACAACAAAGGAGTTTTTTTTTTTAACCCTCTAACTTAAATGGATGAAGCTACTGGAAAGTACAATACAAACATGGGAAAAAACAAAACAAAGCCTTCTAACTTAAACAGGTCTTAACACAGAACACACAGAGGAGAGAAACACTTAGTCCTCTAATTTAAACATACAACAATACTACACTAATTAAATTGTGAAAACAGGAACAATGGGTGACTTATAAAGCCATGTCTGACCCAGCTCTGCTAGAAATGCTACATCTAAAGAAATCCCAATCCCTCCACACCACACACTCCAGAGACTTCAACTTCATTACCAGAATCAACAGAACATGCTGGAGGGACAGGTTCATAACCCAAGATTGCCCATGCTCTGGAATAGAATTCCCATACATGTCAAGCAGAGCACCTCACTGGCCCTCTTCAAGATAACTCTTGATGAGTGGATGGCAAATAGAAAGTTCACCCCGGGGATTACTCCAGTGGCTCTACTTGTTAGATGCACTGGGAACTAATGTTAGCCAGCACAATGCCAGGGCACTTCTATGGGCTAGTCTTGTAAAGGCTCCAAGACCATTAGTAATTTAAGGCCCAAGGAGTCCCAGCACACGGTTAGTCGGGTATTACCACAGCAAACTCACTGACAAAAAATTCCACGCTGTAGAAGATGAGTCAATTCACAGCAATAATGGATAGTTTATTCTTCAGGTAACACACACAAAACAGCAGCACAAAAACGAATTAACCCGGGTTTCGTCCGATATGACGAACTTCTTCAGAATACACATTGCAGTTGTTGCCTTGATTTAAATATTCAAGTCACACTCCAGTTAGCTATTAATTAATCAATTAAACAATAAATTAAATTTAATAAATCATATACTAAATGTTGAATTAAAAATTAAAATAATACATATATACTTATAATCAGTAAAATTCACGACAAATATGTATACTTAAAATTAATAAAGTTCATAGGTAATTAAAATTATAATCTTATAATGTGAATAAATATTTCATATTGACATGTCTCATTGAATTAATTAATGACACTATTCAAATGAATTATAATATGAATAAGTGCATTCACATAAAAAAATGCCTTCACATAAAAATTATGTATATGCATATATAATATTGTATACATAATATAAAAATTAACATAATATTATTTTGAACACATGTACATTGTATACAAAATATATAATTGTAAATATCTTATTGCTAAATCATGGTCTACCCTTAATGTAATTGTTATTTAATATAGGTTTTATACTGCAATATTCATTCAAACCAGGCCAGTTGTATGCGTTCAATAATATTTGCCATTTTAATTCATTAACATCTAAGTCATATTTAGTATATTTACCACGTGCATCATATTCAATATGTTGAATGACACAAAATTTAAAAGTGTGGTTTGTGTTTGATTGTATGTGTCTAGCAAGAGCATTCGTAGTTCTCATATGTTTAATATCTAGCAGATGTTCTTTGATTCTATTCCTAAAACATCTGCTAGTTTTACCTATATAAAATGCCTTACAATCCTGACAAAGTGCAACATATATGACATTTGATGTATAACAATTAAAGTGCCCTCCAATGTTAATATTATGGAAGTTTACCATAAGTCTATCACTTGTACATTTTATATATGTACAAACTGTGCATCTGCTACATTTGAAATTACCAACTGACCTGTTTGTTTTTTGCCTATGTGATTCCATCTTGTTCTCAAAAAATTCCTTGAAAGACAAATCTTTTTTATACACAAACTTAAGTTGACCTTGAAACATGTGTGCCACACTGTTATCAGTAGTCAAAATCCCCCAATTTCTTTTGATTATATTCCTAATAATTTCATAAGAATCGTCAAATACAGAAATGTACAAGGGTAATTGATGGGTATCAACAGTGTGATACTTTATTTTATCATTTCTATAACCATGACATAATATAGCCTCATAAAATCCTGTAAGTCTCTTGTTTCTAACTTCCTGTAATATTTTTTCACAAAAGGTTTTTGGATAACCCCTATTTATGAACATGGATGCCATAAATTCCAGTTCTTTAATAAATTCCCCCTCATCACTGACCATCCTGGCCGCCCTGACCATCTGGCCCTTAACAACAGCCTTTTTCTGATGGTCTGGGTGCCAGTTGTCATAATGGAGGTAGGAGTTTGAAAAGGTTGGTTTTCTGAAAATATTGGATTGCAAACAACCATTGTTCTTGTTGTACCTTAATTTGACATCCAAAAAGGTAATTTCACCATAACTAATATTATGTGTGAATTTCAAAAATCGGATGTTATTATTTATGTATTCTAAAAAGGTGTGTAGTGCCCTTTCATCTCGGTCCCAGACGATAAATATATCGTCTAGGTATCTTGAATACATTTTAATATGTTTCTGAAATACACTTTGGAAAACAAAATTATATTCCCAATAGGTCATTATGAGGTTGGCATACATGGGGGCACAAGCTGCCCCCATGGCTACACCGTCAGTCTGTTGGTAATAATTCCCTTCAAAATATATAAAATTGTTGTGCAACACAATATCCATAAGATTAATCAGAGTGTTAATTTTGGTTTGATCATATATTTTGGATTCAAATAGTTGTTCCTCTAGCCATATTAAACCTATGTCATGTGGAATGCATGTAAAAAGATTACATACATCCACGGTGACAAAAATATATCCATCTTCCATTTTAAATTAATTTAACCTTTTCAAAAAATCCCAAGAGTCCTTGGTTATATAGGGAAATTTTGTCAAACCCTTTTTAAAGTGATGGTCTAAATATTGACTAATGAAGCAAGTCTTGCTTCTCTTCCCATCCACTATTGGTCTGAATTGTAAATTATTCAGACCTTTATGTATCTTGGGTATGCCAAAAACTCCACTAATTACAGGATAATCATTTTTCAAAAAGTCATATTCATCCTCCAAAATCTCACCCTGCATTAACATATCTTCCAAAAAATTATCAATTCTTTGGTGGGCAATATTGATTTAATTCAGACTCACCTCAGAATATGAATCACCAAGTAACATTGTGGTCATATAGGAAATATAATCCCCCTTATCTGTTATAACCACCCCACTACCTTTATCCGGCCTCATTATTCTAATGTCCGTAAGTCCTAATATGTAATCTAGGGTGGTTTGTTGTTCCTTGACCATATTAATATGCATGGGTTTCCTGTATTGTTGGTAAAACTTCCTGATGTCCATTTCAGTTAATTTTTCAAATAGGGCTACTTTATCATTGGTTGGAGGGTTAAAGACACTGGGTTTAGTTAATTTATTATTATGGTTAATAAACATATTATCATTATGGGTATCCTTAAAAAAGGTTTTTAAATTTAATTTCCTAATGAATAATTTTAAATCAATGAGAGAATTTACTAGTCTACCCTTACGGCATGGTACAAAATTGAAGCCTCTTGAGAAAAGATTTGCATGTTCACAATTCATTTCATTCTTAGAATAATTGAATATTTTGAAGTCAACACTACAGTTGATGGAATGAATGATTATATAACTTATGGTTCGTGTTTTAATGATGATGGTATACTTGATAGTTGTACGAACATAGAAACAGTACAAATATACGAACATAAGGTCGAGACACATGCAGTAAACTCTGTTGAAATCACTGTTAGATATAGTCCTGTTGTTCAAGACGTTCAAGCAAATAATGATGATACCCTTGTTAACAGTAATCACGGTACCAGTAATGACGTCATAATTGCCAATACAGATGATGGTATTATGGGTACAGAATTTCAAAATATATTTGGGGGAGATCAAACGTTATTAAATCTTTCTATATATGATTATTCTAATCCGGAAAAAATATGTATCAATACCGTGACTGATAGCAAAGAATTAGAGAATACTAATAATGATACTACAGTTGAATTTATGAACAAATCAAATATATCTTTGACTCACAATGATATGACTATTCCTATTAATTTTTATATTGATTTGGACCCTGAACACTATTTTGATGAATTGAATGAACCTTTTTCAAGTATTGTTTTTGAACAAATTAATAGTGAATTTTTAAGTAACCCCACTATAGTAACTAACACCTATGGGGACTTCAAAATATTCAATTATTCTAAGAATGAAATGAATTGTAAACATGCAAATCTTTTCTCAAGAGGCTTCAATTTTGTACCATGCCGTAAGGGTAGACTAGTAAATTCTCTCATTGATTTAAAATTATTCATTAGGAAATTAAACTTAAAAACCTTTTTTAAGGATACCCATAATGATAATATGTTTATTAACCATAATAATAAATTAACTAAACCCAGTGTCTTTAACCCTCCAACCAATGATAAAGTAGCCCTATTTGAAAAATTAACTGAAATGGACATCAGGAAGTTTTACCAACAATACAGGAAACCCATGCATATTAATATGGTCAAGGAACAACAAACCACCCTAAATTACATATTAGGACTTACGGACATTAGAATAATGAGGCCGGATAAAGGTAGTGGGGTGGTTATAACAGATAAGGGGGATTATATTTCCTATATGACCACAATGTTACTTGGTGATTCATATTCTGAGGTGAGTTTGAATGAAATCAATATTGCCCACCAAAGAATTGATAATTTTTTGGAAGATATGTTAATGCAGAGTGAGATTTTGGAGGATGAATATGACTTTTTGAAAAATGATTATCCTGTAATTAGTGGAGTTTTTGGCATACCCAAGATACATAAAGGTCTGAATAATTTACAATTCAGACCAATAGTGGATGGGAAGAGAAGCAAGACTTGCTTCATTAGTCAATATTTAGACCATCACTTTAAAAAGGGTTTGACAAAATTTCCCTATATAACCAAGGACTCTTGGGATTTTTTGAAAAGGTTAAATGAATTTAAAATGGAAGATGGATATATTTTTGTCACCATGGATGTATGTAATCTTTTTACATGCATTCCACATGACATAGGTTTAATATGGCTAGAGGAACAACTATTTGAATCCAAAATATATGATCAAACCAAAATTAACACTCTGATTAATCTTATGGATATTGTGTTGCACAACAATTTTATATATTTTGAAGGGAATTATTACCAACAGACTGATGGTGTAGCCATGGGGGCAGCTTGTGCCCCCATGTATGCCAACCTCATAATGACCTATTGGGAATATAATTTTGTTTTCCAAAGTGTATTTCAGAAACATATTAAAATGTATTCAAGATACTTAGACAATATATTTATCGTCTGGGACCGAGATGAAAGGGCACTACACACCTTTTTAGAATACATAAATAATAACATCCGAGTTTTGAAATTCACACATAATATTAGTTATGGTGAAATTACCTTTTTGGATGTCAAATTAAGGTACAACAAGAACAATGGTTGTTTGCAATCCAATATTTTCAGAAAACCAACCTTTTCAAACTCCTACCTCCATTATGACAGCTGGCACCCAGACCATCAGAAAAAGGCTGTTGTTAAGGGCCAGATGGTCAGGGCGGTCAGGATGGTCAGTGATGAGGGGAAATTTATTAAAGAACTGGAATTTATGGCATCCATGTTCATAAATAGGGGTTATCCAAAAACCTTTTGTGAAAAAATATTACAGGAAGTTAGAAACAAGAGACTTACAGGATTTTATGAGGCTATATTATGTCATGGTTATAGAAATGATAAAATAAAGTATCACACTGTTGATATCCATCAATTACCCTTGTACATTTCTGTATTTGACGATTCTTATGAAGTTATTAGGAATATAATCAAAAGAAATTGGGGGATTTTGACTACTGATAACAGTGTGGCACACATGTTTCAAGGTCAACTTAAGTTTGTGTATAAAAAAGATTTGTCTTTCAAGGAATTTTTTGAGAACAAGATGGAATCACATAGGCAAAAAACAAACAGGTCAGTTGGTAATTTCAAATGTGGCAGATGCACAGTTTGTACATATATAAAATGTACAAGTGATAGATTTATGGTAAACTTCCATAATATTAACATTGGAGGGCACTTTAATTGTTATACATCAAATGTCATATATGTTGCACTTTGTCAGGATTGTAAGGCATTTTATATAGGTAAAACTAGCAGATGTTTTAGGAATAGAATCAAAGAACATCTGCTAGATATTAAACATATGAGAACTACGAATGCTCTTGCTAGACACATATAATCAAACACAAACCACACTTTTAAATTTTGTGTCATTCAACATATTGAATATGATGCACGTGGTAAATATACTAAATATGACTTAGATGTTAATGAATTAAAATGGCAAATATTATTGAACGCATACAACTGGCCTGGTTTGAATGAATATTGCAGTATAAAACCTATATTAAATAACAATTACATTAAGGGTAGACCATGATTTAGCAATAAGATATTTACAATTATATATTTTGTATACAATGTACATGTGTTCAAAATAATATTATGTTAATTTTTATATTATGTATACAATATTATATATGCACATACATATACATAATTTTTATGTGAAGGCATTTTTTTATGTGAATGCACTTATTCATATTATAATTCATTTGAATAGTGTCATTAATTAATTCAATGAGACATGTCAATGTGAAATATTTATTCACATTATAAGATTATAATTTTAATTACCTATGAACTTTATTAATTTTAAGTATACATATTTGTCGTGAATTTTACTGATTATAAGTATATATGTATTATTTTAATTTTTAATTCAACATTTAGTATATGATTTATTAAATTTAATTTATTGTTTAATTGATTAATTAATAGCTAACTGGGGTGTGACTTGTATATTTAAATCAAGGCAACAACTGCAATGTGTATTCTGAAGAAGTTCGTCATATCGGACGAAACCCGGGTTAATTCGTTTTTGTGCTGCTGTTTTGTGTGTGTTACCTGAAGAATAAACTATCCATTATTGCTGTGAATTGACTCATCTTCTACAGCGTGGAATTTTTTGTCAGTGAGTTTGCTGTGGTAATACCCGACTAACCGTGTGCTGGGACTCCTTGGGCCTTAAATTACTAGTTTATATAGTTTTTTTGGCTCCAAGACCATTAGCCTAGTACACTCCTATGAAGGGGATAAAGCCCTCTAACTAAAACGGGCTGCTTGATAGTTCTCCAATTTAAATTAACTATGACAGAACAACACAAATGCAAAATATTAGATGCCAAGAAAAGACGCAAGGCCTAGTGGCTACACGATGGCCAAGGGTCAGCAATAAACAGCTCAACTCAGAAAAATCCAGTAATAAGAAAGGCATTCAGCTAAACTGGCTAAAGATCTAGATATTCAACAATAACTGTGAGTGCTAAAGTGAAAAACATATATAAAAAATGGTTATACTTAGCCAGAGCTAGCAGATGAATGCTTGATCTGTTTAGCAGCAAACAAGATCTGGGGATGGTCCTGGTGCATGCTGGGTAGGGATTAGCTACGAGCTGGCAGAGAGCCTCGAGTTTGTAAATAAGGCTGAGATAGATCAGTAGTAAGAATGAAGGCGTGATAGGACAACATCACACCTATAGTTTTATCCAAATAATATCTGAGCTATCTATATAATTCCAAGGCACTAAGAGCCTTCTCAGTGGCAGGAAGGAAAAAAAGAAAGGGAAATTAATAGACTGATTAAGGGACAACTCATTGACCACCTTGGGCATAAAAGAAGGATTTTTACAAAGAGACACCCTGTCCCTGTGGAATACTAAGGAGCTTGACTTGGCAGAATAGGCTTTCTGGGAGGCCTGATATGAAATGTGATGATGTGAGCTATTGCCAGCTATGCCAGAGGGAGTAGGGCAGTGTATGTGTAACATATGCCAGCACAGATAGCTGGAGTTTTGTAAATAATTATATGTCAGCTGAATATCAAACTGATTTGTACAGATGCTTGTGTTAAAAATGTATCAACAGTGGATCCTGCTGGACTTAAAAGAAATGCACATGTATGTCAGACTGTATTGTGTTACTGATTAAATGTATATCTTTTAACAGACGATACTGGAAGGGAAGGGGTTAATCTCAGCCCAGCTAACCTTAAGAAAAATAGGCTGAAATTAAATGACTTGGTTTAGACCATAAAGATTTTATCTCACAGGTCTGAATGCAGAAAGAGATGCAGTATATCTGTGAAAAGCCTTTCTGCAGGAAGGGTGGAAGTGTTGGAATTGTTTTATAGCTTCCAGATGCTGTATTAAGCCTTAGCAAAGTTCTGCATGTGTATTGTGACACATCTGTGCCAAATCCTGACTCAGTTGCTGGTGAGGTGGTAGTGTGTCCAGATGTGATGTCATTCTGTAGCCAGCACTGAAACTGCACTTGAATACTAGTGGGATATGTGATAAATGCACTTTATTAGACCTGACAAGAAATACTTATCTACCTTCATCCTGCCTTGCTTTAGTAAGTAACTAGGGAACAGTAATTCTTCAGTCAGTTAAAAAATATAGTGAGATTAGCTGAATATTGTTTTTCTGTGTCTGTCTGAGTTTTTCCAGCAGTGTTGTTGTTTATATTTTCTGTGAAATTAAACTCTGTTGTTTATTGTAAATAGATAAAATAGAAAACATGAAAATACTGTATTTATTATTAAATATATCTATACCTTTCATTGTGGCTGGTCTTTTAGAAAATATTTAACCTTTGAGAGTAATTGCATTTATTTAGTGGTGCGGTGGCTCCACATTCCTGAAAGTCTCACTACTTGGTTAAACATTACCATTTGCATAAGTATTAATTTTACTGAGAGTAATTGGGTACCCTGGTAAGAGCCTTAGAATAGCTGGCTTTAGGTGTTCTGGTGGCAGTGTATCTACCTTATAGTCTGGCTGGAGGTGGAAAAGCAGATAAGCTGTTCCAGCCTTTCCCACGCATGTGTGTGTGAGAAAATCAAATCTCAAATAGAGTGTATGAGACAGCTACTTTGAACAGGGGCACTAAGACCCACTGATTTCACAGAGAAGGTGGTGGAGGATTTGGCTTGGAACACCCAGCTAAGGACTCAACTCTATAGCTGTGTCAGTGGGGAGTTTTATTTGGGGTCTGGAGGGAAAGCCAAGCCCCAGGACTGTAGTGTGCATTCTATGTGTGTTATTAAGGGAAACTGCACTTGGTGCAGAGAGCTGCATCTGCAAATACTGTTTGTGTCTATTTTTTTCTCAGTGAATGTTCCCCACTAGTGTCAGTGGTGAGGATTAAGGCTCCTTGATCACTGGCCCAGAGGAGGGACATCACATGAAAGATGCCTTTGAGAAACTGTTTGACCTCAATTCTAGAGGCCAGAGGAGGAGTCAAGGGTAGACAAGCAGAAATTGCTGATAGGTGAGCTTTAACTAAAGAATATGCCAACCCATTGTGGAGCATATCACACAAATAACAAGGACCAGAGGGACCTCTGCAGTTAGAAGATCCTGATGGTGACAGATGCACCAGACAGAAAATGTATTCCATGTGGACAACTATGAATTTTTGGGAGTGGGCTTCCTGGCCTCTTGCAGGACCCAAAGCACATCATCAGAAAAAAGGTGCCTAAAAGGGATCATGACTCTCGCAACCACAGCTTCAGTTGAAAAGTGGAAAAATGAGGATGGATAAGAGACCCCTTGTCTTGTGTGAGAAGGTCCACCCAGTAATGTTGTTTGTGGTGATTGCCCCAGGCCAAGTGAGAAAGAAGGGGGACCTGATGCTGTCTGGGAGTCACTAAATCTTTTGCAAGACTCTTGTAAGCAAGGGAAGGCATACAGAAACATCCCCTTCCAAGGAAAAGACAAGGCATCCACTTTCCAAGCCACAGGACTTGGGATTCTGGAACAGAAAAGAGGAAGTTGTCTGTTCAGAGGGGAGGCAAAAAGATCTACCTGAGGAGTACCCCACTGATGGACAATGTCTGTGAACACAACTCTGAAGCATCCATTCATCAGTGTACTAGACCTGATCAAAAAGTCTGCCACTACACTGTGCTCTGAGGGAACATAGACAGCCTGAGACTCACTTGATACTGGACAGCTAGATCCCTAACCTAAACAGCCAGCCTGCAAAGGAGGTAAGACTTTGTACCTCCTTGTTCAATGACATGCCACATCACTGTACTATTGTCTGTGAAGATTTTGAGGGGCCCAGGATGAAAGAGGAAATGAAAAGCTTGAAGAGCTAGAAGCAGAGCCCTAATTCTCCTTGATGTTGATGTGATCTGACCTCTGATGAAGAGGTCAGAGACCCTGACCTTGAGAGAGCTAAAGGAAGCTGCCCACCCCCTGTCTGGGGCATCTGTAAAGAGCTATTGAGTTGGGACTGGAAAGGAAGCCCCACGTGGGGGAAAGTTGATGAATTCACCACTGAAGGTCAACCTTGAGATAGGGAAGGAAGGGAACCAAGAAGTCCAGGGGGTGATGATAATGAAGCCACACTGACTTGAGGTACCACTGAAGCTTTCTTGTATGAAGCCTGAACAGAGATAGCATGGGAATGGTGGAGGCCATAAACCCAAGGACCTTGAGAAAGTCCATGACTGAATCCAGAGTAATGAGTCTAGAAAAAGGCAATCAGAGAGAGGCCCTTGTGTGCAGGCAGAGATACCAACATAAGGATGGTCTGTATCCTGCAAACAAAGAAAACATGATCCTGAAGAGGAGTCAAGACTGATTTCTGAAAGTTTATGGTGAACCCCAGACTCTGCAGCAGGGAACTAGTAAATTGGAGATCCTGAAGCTGAGCTTCATGGAATGAAGTTTAAATGAGCAGATCATCCAAATAAGGAAAGATCTGAAGCCCTTTAATGCAGCTAAAAGCAATGACAGGAGCAAGGCTTTGGTGAAGACCCTTGGGGTAGTAGAGAGGCCAAATGGCAAAGCAGAGCACTGAATATATGCAAGGAAGAAACAGAGAAATGCAAACATTTTCTAAAAAAGGGATGGATGGGGATATGATGGTAGGCACCCTTGAGATCCAGAGGGGCCAGAAAGGCATGGGGAAGAAGAACAGGAGAAATGAAGAGACAACATTCAAACGGAGGTGACATTGAGAAAGGTGTTGGGCTGAGAAAAGTCCAGAATTGGTCTCTAGGTGCCCTTCTTCCAGGGAATCAAAAACATTCTGGAATAAAAGAAACTCCCTTCCTAGGCCGGGAGCACAGCTTGAATGGTGTCCTGGGTCAAGAAAGAGAATGAAGCTGTTTTCAAGGAGGTTCAGAGATGCCCAGAAAGGGAGGAAGAGATTTCCAAACTATGAAATACTCCTGGCAGATAATAGACAGAACCCAAGAGTCTGTTGTGAGGGGCAATATGTACCTGGTCATACGAGTCTGGTAGTTAATAGCCCTAAAATACAGGGTGGCAGTATTATATATCTTCTTGTCCAGCCTCTTCATGGCCCTACTATCCTTTTCTGAAGGAAGCAGTTTAGTAGAAGGCAACAACTTGGAGGGTTTGTCAGAGGAGACAGACAACACAGAAGGATCAGCAGAAATGCATTTATACAGAAATGTACAATTATCAGGCATCTTGTAAAATCGATCAGGTTTCTTAGCAGCTAGTGGCTGAGAATCAGAGGCTACAAAAGTTGCTGAAAAGGTATCCAGAAGGGCAGCTAAAACTGGAGAAATAGCAAAAAGACTTCAGACACTCCATCTGGGGATGCTCATAATACCTCCTCTCAATATCAGAAACCTGAGAACAATCCCACTTAAAGAATTCCATCATATAGGAAATAGTGTCTGCAAAAAAAGAGTTCCTCTAAAGGGCAATCTGGACTAAAAGAATCCTGTTCATCTGAACCATAGCCCAAGGAGGAAGGAATATGAGAAGAGTAGGCTAACAACTCTTCCATTAAATTCTGATCATAATCAAAAGAATCCTGCTCCCTAGGCCATTTAAGAGGAATAGAAGACCAGGTTTGGTGCAGGCACAGAGACCCCCTTGAAGAGGTTTTAAAGCCATTAAAGCATTAAACAACTACTGAGTAAAATCCTGCCATTTTCATTGAGCATCTTTAAATGCAGGGGAAATGTGCTTGTTTTGTTGTTTCTTTTTTGTGGAACATCCACACACAATATCCTTAGAGGATTGACCCTTGTTGACACTCAATAAGCATAGTAGCAATCCCCTTCCTCACTAAGATCTGCAGAATCCCCCTCAGTCCCTTGAATATAATAAGCTGAGGTTCCCCCTCAATGTCTGGAAGAGATGTTTAGAAAGCCTCCAAGAAGTCAGATCCATGTCGGCCTCCAACAGGGTTGCAGTAGAGGAATCCAAAGTAATGACCAGATGATCTTCTGGACTTTCACTAGCCTTGAGAGAAAGATGTCCAAGGGAGCCTGGACAGCAGCTGTGTCAGACCTGAGCTTTTGGCCTTTTTCTTGGCTGACGTCTGACCTTGGGACCAGAAGACTCTCCCATAGCACCCTCAGCCAACAGCTTAACATGTTGTTTTTCAAGGTAAACAGACAAGGAGGAGAAGCAACTGTAGGGTCTTAGGGACAAACCAAAAACACTGAAGGCAACAGAGAACAGACCCATGAAATGAGCATAAAACCAGTTTAATCCACATCCTAATTTGTCTTAGGGGCAAACACTTGCCAGACAGAACACTGGGAAGCACCAAGACAGAAAAGACACTGGTCATGATGATCTCTTTGAGGAATCTGCCTTCCACACTGACATTTTTCCTTTCTGGATGACATGAAACCAACAACACTAAAAATAAGAGAGAAAGACAAGAAAGAACCCCAATAGGGCACTTATCTGAAAAATAGATCAGTAACCAGAACAGAAGAAAGACATTCAGACTGATGTTCAATGATGGTGTTTGGACTGGTGGCAAAGCTCTGAAGTGTGTGCATCCATATGTCACCTTTATGCCTTATACCTTGTGCAGGGAGCATATGTGTGACATATGGTACCTGTAAATACTTAAGGCTTTGGTATACTGGCCAGACATTGGGCTATCCTTGGCAGGAGACCCCTTATGTTAGAAATACTGCAACAGTGATATGGAAGAACATCATCCTATACACTAAGTCGTAAGCTAAGTAGAGTACAGACTGTGTATTCTACTACTGAGAGAGAATGCTTTGCTATCAAGTGTGTGCTCTTGTTGCTGAAGTATTATCTCCATGGTAGGGAGATTATATTAGTCACAGATCATGGCTCCCTAATATAGCTATACAAGTTAGACAATGGAAATACTAAAGCATTGTAGGTGGGCAATCTTGTAGTAGCCATTTACGTTCACTCAAATATATGTCAGGTTCAACTCACCACAATGCAGATAGACTTCTAGGGCTCACAGGCCATCCAGTGAGCCTGAAACAGAGAGCTTCAAGCTGATGGGATCAGTGTAGCATAACGTTGAGGCTCCAATTGAGTGATATATGAAAATAATGTAAATCTGAAGTGATATGTAAAGATATTACTGCAAATAGAATGTTGTTGTAACCATTGTACAGTAAACTCTAAGTTAACCACAACTCAAACAACCAGTACTGTCAAGCAACCGGCAAAACAATATCAAAGATATACAGTACAATTTTCATGTGTTGGACTTTTTCTCCCCACAGAAACTTACATTACATTTGCAGAGTTTTAAAAAGGAAGAATAAATTCCCTCTCTCCCCAACCTGAGAACAAGTCAAACCAAACAAATAGTATACCGTACCGTATTAGTCAAGCCTATTTTTAATAGTAACTCTCGAGCAACCAGAAACTAAAGTTATCCAGCATCTACCAGTCCCCATGGGTGCTGGTTAACTGAGAGTTTACTGTAAATAAGCATGGTCCTTTAAGACAGACAGATGCATTGTTTCTGTTAGTTAGAGAATGTTATAGCAGGAATTAACAAGCCAATTATTTTATAAAATTGGTGTATAAAAAGAGCTATGTCCCCCCCGTTAGAAAAGTTGTCCTGCTGGTGCAGGGAGAATTTGTGCCTAGGATAGTGCTTCTGGGAAGTGTGTTGCAGCAAAGAAGATATTCTAGAATAAACTAAAGAAGCCTGGACATATTACTGCAAGGGATCCAGCCTAAAGCACCTTTGACCATGATAGAATCTACAAGACAAAATGTACATTTTTTTTGGGGGGGGCTTAAAAAACATTAACTTTATATTTGAGAAGAGTCTTACAAGCTTTTTTTCTTGCTTCTGTTAAATACATTTTTTTTATGAACTGGTGGTATTTTCTACATCTTTTTATACCATAATATGTCTAACTAAATACACACAATAGCATGCGTTAAACTGATCATTTGAAAATTAACCTTAATGTTGTGCAAGGCACGTCATGAGCTTTGTACATCAACAGTAACTATTTTACACATCCATTTTAATAAATCCAATTTCAAGTTCTTAATTTTCCTCTCAAACTGTCCATATGTGTGTTTTTGTTTTTCAGTTGCCTTCTAAATCTGTAATACTGTATAGGATTGCTCATTCTGAACATCTGAACTCCCCTTTAGAACTGCTCTTGCTGCACTATAATCCTTAGAAGCATGTCTTCAGGAGTCTGCTTCTCTCTCACTCTCTCTCTGCACCTCGACATTCATAGTTCATACAGTCTCTGCTTTCTAGCAGCAAAATTGCTTGCATCTATATTACAATATGTTGCCACACAAGCTCACATCCTCAGTTTAGAATGTCTATGGCATACCTCTCAACCTCTTAGAGTAAGAAATCTGGACAAAGCCACAAATAATGGGGACAAACCCAAAAATAGGGATACTTTTTAAATATTGCTCTTACAAACTTAGAAAGTTGATAGAATAACATGTTTTGCATTAGCATGAATTTTCTGAAGGATATGAAGTCTGAAAATCATATGTCTGCCATTACTTTCTGACTTCAGTCCTCAATGATTTGCCAGTAATTTGCCAGGAAAAAACACACTTTTATGAGAAACTGAGCAAAAATATGAGTCAAAACTCTGGACATTCTGTGAAAATCTGGACAGTTGAGAGCTATGGATTTCTAGAACATGTCATATACTCATTTATAGGCCAGAGTCAGCTTGACTTTGGAGGGAGTTTAGGTAAGGTACTGCTCTAACATCAACATATTGGAAGATCATTCTGGGGATTTGCTACTCCTACTAAAAAAACTCTGTTCTTTTTTTTATTGCTCCAAGAAGAGGTTACCTTATAATAAATATTTTCTTGACTTGGTGAAATATGAATGACACCCTTATGCATGAAGCTATTTCATTGCAGAAGCATATGAACATTAATATCAAGTCACATCAGAACAGCCTGTAAACGGAGTGCAATTCAGGCTTTATTAGTCTGTCCTGCTAACACAGTTTTCTCATTCTTTCCATTAGTCTAGTAAAGATTTTCTGAATTCATGCAAATCTCTTCATTTGTGACTTCTTATAATTATACACCATCCTGCAATACTCAGTTATGAGCCTTATCATAGCCTTAAATAAAGCTATTAAAACTTGCTTTCTTTAGCACACTATTGTTCTCATTATGTCTTGTAGAATTTCATGGTTTCTTCTAATTATGACTGCCTCATTGCTATGAAATTTGATCTCTTTATCAATGATGGCTCCCAACATCCCTAAATGAGAATGCACATGGCAAAATAGGCTGGTTCACTGCATATGAACACCATGTTTACACTGGTTATTATACAGCCCTTTTTTTGATTTGGCTGTGAATGTACTGACCCAAATTCCATTTCCAGTTCTAAATGTGGCCATAAATATATTGATCAAAAGGGACCGAGCAGAGAACCTGGGGCCACACTGCTCTTAATGAGTGTGATTTCTGAGAAGACATTCGACTCTCATCCTATATGTTCTGCCATACAGGCAATTACTGACCTAGTATGTAATAAAACTATTTATATTTAATCCCTCCTAGTTAGCAACACATCAGTAAGTGCAGCAGTATCAAAGACTTTAACAGATCTATATATGTAGTTTCCACAGACAGCCCATTGTCTACGGCTTCAATTAGGTTTGCATAAATCTGCAATAAGTTAGTTGGGCATGACATGCTAATTGAAAACCCATGATGGCTAATCTCTAACCTTCTCTTTAAGGAATGAGGAATCTTTTTCAATTTTATTATCTTATAGTATCTGCCAAGTATTGATATTAAACAAACAGGTCTATATTGGTCAAGTGTTTCCACGGCCTCCTTCCATACCTCTGGAACATAATCATTAAACAAACTCTCTTGAAACAATGCAGTTGATGAAGGTTATCTACTGAATCCTTACTTACACATGAAATACCTATTAAACTCAAAAGAACCAGCAGCAACATCAGTCCTTATTACTTGACTTTCTCTTTGGATATATCAGATTATTTATCACTTGATTCGCCCTACAATTGGCAAACAAGGTTCTATAAAAGGTGGCCATAAATTTCTTTTTATTCTCACCAATAAACTGGGTTACAACATGTCTCCTATAACTTAGCAGAGTAGTGACTAGGCTGTCTCTAACATAGAGCAGAATGTGTTTGAAAACTGCCTTCCTATTCTCCCTTAATTATTTACCAGGTTTAATTAATATATTTTCAAGGAAGTGTTGGCAGAATAAGAAGTTATGTACCTACCATAACGTTCCTTGTTAGTTGTCTTCTCGCCTTCTTTCTTGCTGGTTGGGTTCGGAGCCGATCCTCGGCTCCGACTCGGACATCTTCAAAAGCTCCAGAGCTGCTTACTGGCTTGAGGTTCCCCTATATCCCATGATGCCTGGCACTAGATACCCAGATCTCGTTTGGTAAACCTAACTACAGACATAATAACAATTATAATAATACAGTAAACTGTAGTAGGATACATGAACCTACTGGAGAGACTGATAGACAGAAGTTATAGCCAGAGAAGACTCAGCCAGTGATACAAAAACATAAGGAACTCTTCTCGGTCTACTAGGATAGGGGGATGGAGGGTGGAACGCAAGAAAGAAGGTGAGAAGAAGACAACTAACATGGAACATTATGGTAGGTACATAACTTCTTAATGTTAAGTTGTCTATCTCGCCTTCATTCTTGCTGGTTGGGACAGCGTCCCTAGCACCTCAATCCTGGGTGGCTCATCAGAACAGACTCTTCAGAACAGTGGAACCAAAATCAGCTCTGCTCCTGGAGGCCACATCCAGCTTATAATGTGAAATGAAGGTATGTGGATTAGCCCACATAGCTGCCGCACAAATAGTTTCCATGGGCAATCTGGCCTGAAAAGCCACTGAAGTAGCTAGAGCTCTGGTGGAGTGAACTTTTGGTTTAGCAGGAAGCTCTTTATTCCTTAACTGATATATAAATGTAATAATAGATGTCAACCACCTAGATAAGGTTACTTTAGACACCGGTATACCATGTTTACCCTCAGCATAGGACAGGAACAACTGGTCTGATTTTCTGATTTGCTTGGTTCTATGCAAGTAAAAGCGTAATTGTCTATGAACGTCCAACTGATGTAAAAAGAAGTTATGTACTCACCATAACATTCATCTGAGTAGGTACTTCATTTGTCTGCAACCTGTGGGTATCGGATCTGACCTCGGATTTGAGCCGGCAGCTTCCACAAGCTAAAAGATCCGAGCTCCTAGCTCCTCCCCTACCCACAATCCCCTGCTGCCTACTGTATTAACTCAGATCGAGTTTGCTCAGTCCTAAACAATTCACACCCTCGACAGAGGCTGAAACCCTGCTTCATCTCATGAAAAAACATTTTGCAGATGGCCAGTTATCCCGATATGGTTAGGGGGTATGGAGGGGGGGGTTGGTTGCAGACAAATGTAGTACCTACTCAGATGGAACGCTATGGTGAGTACATAACTTCTTTATCTGAAGTAGTTACTTCATTTGTTCTACAACCTAAGGGACAGAGTCCCCCAGCTACCTATAGAAAGCAACCCTGGGTGGCCTTACGGAAGGATATTCCAAAGCACCGCAGAGCCAAAGGAAGCCCTACTCCTCGAAATCATATCCAATGTATAATGGGAGATGAACGTGTGAGAAGTGGACCAAGGAGCTGCTGAACATATGTCGTCCAGAGGAACCCTGGACCAGAAAGCTGCTGATGTAGTAATGGATCGGGTTGAGTGAGCGTGAATTCCCGCAGGAACTGGTTTACCTGAGGATGTATACCCATGGATTATGCACTGGGAAATCCAATTTGCCAGAGTTACCTTAGAAATTGCCTTTCCCATAGCTGATTTGGCAAAGGACACAAACAACTGATCAGACTTGCGAAAATCCTTAGTCCTGTGCAGGTAGAAACATAATTGCCTGTGTACGTCCAATTTGTGCAATGTGTATTCCCCTTTGTTCTTAAAATTTGGAAAAAAATACTGGTAAATTCATTGATTGGTTAATATTTGACTCTGAAGCCACCTTTGGTAGGAAAGACGGGTTAGTCCTGAGAGACACTCTATCCTTGTGAAAGATGAGGTAGGGGGGTTTCATGCACAGGGCTTGAAGTTATGAGACCCTCCTGGCTGATGTGATAGCCACTAAAAAGGCTGTTTTCCAAGACAAGAATTTCAATGGAACCAAAGAGGCAGGCTCAAAGGGTGGACTTGTCAAAACTTGTAGTACTAAAGTTAAGTCCCACGGGGGAGCTACAGATTTCACCGGTGGTTTTCAAAAGAAAAATGCCACTCAGGAAGGTTTTAGATATCTTTGAGGATGCTACTGATCCCAGTCCATCCCCCACATGAAAGTGGGAAATGGCTGCTAACTGCACCTTAACTGTGGAAGCGCTAGCTCCCTTCTGAAAGATTAGTGACAAGAAATCCAGAATCGTTGGAATAGGAACTGTAAAGGGATCCAGGCCCAAATGGAAAAGCGTTTCCATTTACTATTGTAAATTTTTCTGGTAGCAGGTTTATGGGCCGTCACCAGAATGGCCTTCACTGGTGATGAGATATCAGAGGAACTGGATCAACCAAGCAGTCAGCTTGAGGTTTAGCAGGTTCGGGGTTTGGCATCCCGCAGGATGCGATATCAAATCTGGAATGGGATCCAGAATCCATGTCCATGGATGAACAACACTTTGAGACCATAGGTAAGGAAACCTGATCTGACATGGCCAGAATGGGGCTATGAGGATCACTCTGCTCCCCAACCGACGTGCTTTCTGAATGAACTTCGCCATAAGCAGAAGAGGGGGGGTAAGCATAAAGAAGACTGGGTAGCCAAGCATGTACCAGAGCATCTCTTGGGGCTTCCCCTGAAGGGGGAAGTATTGCGAAGTACTCGCTGCACTTTGTGTTTGACGGAGAGGCGAAAAGATCGCAGTGAGGCCAACCCCATGCACAGAAGATTTGCTTCGCAACTGAAGGATTGAGAGACCACTTGTACGGGGTGAGAATCACCCGACTCAGTTTGTCCACCAAAATGTTGGACCGACCCGGAATGTGCATTGCTATCAGAAAGCGGTTGATGGATATCGCCCATTCCCATACTCTCATAGCCTCTTGGCAGAGGGGATAAGACCTGGTTCCCCCCCTGTTTGTTTATGTACCGGACTACCGCCATGTTGTCTGTCTGGATCGCAATAGTCCCTAGAGGGAGAAGGTCATGGAGAGCTTGCAACACCAAAAGCACCACCCTCATCTCTAGGACATTGATATGCAAATCGGTCTCTATGGGGGTCCACATGCCTTGGACGGTTCTGCCCAAACAATGCCCCCCCCCACCCGAGGTGAGAAGCATCCATGGTCAACGTGGCTTGGGGTAGGGGAATTACAAAAGGTCTCCCTTCCTGTAGCTCCCATGAGTGAAGCCACCAAAGGAGGGAGTCCCTGCAAACTCTGCTCAGTGAAATTGGGGTGTTCAGCGGTTGAAGCACTAACGACCATTGAACCTGAAGCATCCATTGTAAGATCCTCATCCGGAGGCGTGCATGAAGAGAGAGCCCGATGGCAGTTGCCATCGACCCCAATGCCCTCAGGACTAACTCCATCGCAGGAGCTGTGCTTCGAAGAAGGGCTAAGACCTGATGTGATAGGCTGTTCAGTCTGTCCGGAGTTAGTAGGGCTCGACAAATGCGTGTGTTCAACTTGGCCCCTATAAACTCCAAGACCTGTACTGGCTGAAGGGAGGACTTTTGAAGGTTCACTGATATGCCCAACTTCTGGGCGAGAGTTAGAGTGTAATCCCTTGCAACGCCAAGTTGATGCCTGCTGGGGGTGACGAGGAGCCAGACGTCCAGGTATGAAAAAACTTGAATTCCCTGGAGTCTCAGGTGGGCTGCGACCACTGCCATGACCTTGTTGAACACCCTGGGGGCTGAGGTGAGGCCAGACGGGAGAACCCTGAATTGATAATGACGGTCTCCTAGCCGGAAGCGGAGAAACCTCCTGGATTGTCAGTCCATTAGAATGTGGTAGTACGCATCCTGGAGGTCTATGGAGCACATCCAGTTGTTCTCCCGAAGAAGGGGGAGAATAGCCTGAAGAGTGACCATCCGGAACTTTTCCTTGGGGACGAACAGGTTCAGAGCGGAGAGATCTAGAATCGGTCTTAAGTCCCCCGTCTTCTTTGGCACTAAAAAGAACCTGGAGTAGTAGCCCGATCCAGACTGGTTTGGGGGGATGGGCTGGATGGCTCTTTTTTCTAGCAGCTTTGACACTTCTAAGGCTGCGGCCTCCCTTTGATTGGGTGGGACATCGGGGAGGCGCCTGACTTTGGGGGGAAGGTGAATGAAAGGAATGGAGTAACCCTCTGGATATGATTTGGAGCACCCATCGATCTGTCGTGATGGACTCCCAATTTGACAGATGCTCCGATAAACGCCCCCCCGACTGCCTCCAGAGAGGGACAGCCAGGTAAGCCCTCAGGGCTGTTGTGCGGGCCTATCCGAGAAAGGTTCCCTAGACCCGAAGTTACGCGGCCCCCTCTCTGTTTCTGGGCCAGCGTCCACCTTGTCGTCCTCTGCCTCTAGAGGATGAGGAATCCGAAGCCGGGTGGGACTGCTGAGACTTGCGGAACCACAACTTCTTTTGTCCTCTCTGATTCCTAGAAAAGGATCGCTGGGGATTCGAGAAGCGGACCCCGACAGCAGACAGCGTCTTCAAATCATTCTCAATTTGGACCAGCGTCTCGCGTACGGTCTTGCCAAAAAGCGAAGATCCGTCAAAGGGCGCATTCGTGAAGGACGCCTTGAAGGGATCTGTGAAATTGCATAGGCGGAGCCAGGCATCATGTCGCACGACGACCCCGGCTCAGCTCGCCCTAGTGGCTCCCTCAGTAGCATGATAGAGTAACCGCACGGACGTGTTAGAGATGGACTCGTGGCCATACGAGTCGCAAATGTGCCCTTATCCGCAACCGTCATGGACTCTGGGGGGCTGCAGCATATTCCTTAATTAGGTCTCGCTGTAACCTGATAATGTGTGCCATATAGTTCAGCGCCCTTATAGAGAAGGTTGCTCAAGCAAACATCTGCTTCCCAATGCGGTCCATCGCTCGAGATTCCTTATCCGGAGGATGGACCACGGCACTCTCCTGTGCAAGTTCCTTCTTCGTGGCAGCCGCCACCAGCATGGCATCAACAGGGGCCCCCTTAGCCCAGGACTGCCCATCTGTGGGGGGGCTAAGAACTTTGTCAGAACGTCTGGGGATTGGCTCCACAGTGTCCAGTTCTTTCCACACCCTGGTGGTAATTAAGTCCACCAGGGGGTCAGCCGGGGGGACGGGCCCACCTCAAACGCCTCCAGGAACACCGATTCATCCGAGGAAGGATTTTGGGCAGACCACCCCCCTCTAATACGCAACATTTCCATGATGTCTCCAAAGGAAACATCTTCGGGGGGTGATCTTGGGGAACCTTCCCCTTCATCCAAATCCGTGTCCATGGTGATGGACTCAGGGGAGTCCAGGTGCCTCCTTTTACACTGCCGGTTGTGAGGCACCTCCTCAGTGGGGCTGTCCGAGGACGGTTCGCCCACAGGGTCCTGTTCCCCCAAGAGAACTAACTGGAGGGTTTGAGCAGGCTGTCCCATAGGATGGATGATGGAGGATAGACCCACATGCATAGGGGGAGCGGGAGGATCCGGGGCCCGGATCGGGGATCTGGAAGACCTCAACAAAACCCTCTCCACTACCTCAAAAGCCAAAGGAGAACTACTTTCCCCAGGCTCTGAAAGTAGTCTCCTCGGCTCCGAAGCAGGGATCAGAGTTGGAGCTGAAGCAGTCGGAGCCGAGAGAGAGGTGTGCTCCAACCTACACTGCCCTGGAGATACACCAATCCCCATGGATTCGATGCTTGGCCCCGAGAGCTAGGATCCGACATGCTCGAAGGCAAGGTTGACGAAGATACCAGAGCTATCGGCGCTGATGAAACCCCGGCTCCTAAAGGGCCCAGATCTTATGACTCCAAAACCCTAAACCAGGTCAGAGAAGAAGTGATCGGAGCAAAGAGAGGGGCTATGCTCCCCCCTGAGGGGGGGGGAGGCAAGAGCACCCTCATCTGCATTTGGGTCTGCAGGAATCGATGCATCATCCGATCCATGTCTGCGTCAGTAAGGCTCCTGGTTGACCTAGAAGTCGTCGTCAAGGCGGGCTGGGAGGGCCACCTCGACGACCTCGAAGGAGACCGGTACTCCTCCTCCGGCTCCAGCAAGAAGCAAGGCGAACGGAGCCGAGAGGGGGAGGATCCGGGGACCTTCGAGGGAGAGCTGGTAACTTTCGAAGGGGGGGCTGAGGGGTGAGCCTCAGCCTGCCTTTTGTGAGACATGTGCTTATCTTTCTCCTTGTGCCTTTTTTCCTTGGAGAAAGAAGCACTAGAGTCCCCCCTAACTCTGTATAGCAGGGGGAGTTTGAGTCTCAGGCAGAGCGGGGGGAACTGAAGGCGCCGGGGCTATGATAGTAGCCTTAGCCTTCAAAGGGGAGGAAGAAGCAGAATCCTGGGGAAGTAGGCCTGCCAGGATCAGCTTGTTCTTCCTGTTCCTAATTGCCCGAGGATTAAAGGCTGCACAGATTTGGCAAGCCGTTGATAAATGGGCCACCCCCAGGCACAAGACACACTGACTGTGGCCATCAGCTGGGGAAAGCTTATGGCCACACTCAGTGCACTTGGAAAAAATGGCTTTGGGCCCTTCTGACATTACACAAAGCACACACACACCCAAACACTAAGGGGGAGGGGAAGAAAAAAGCTAATGACCATGAGAAAAACTACAGAAGGGGGCTAACACTGTATTTCTAAAGGGAAATTAACACTAACAAGCTAAATCTAACAACGAAATTTTCTCTAGGAGAAAAAGCTGAAATGACCTCACCAAGCTTAAGGAGCTCTTCACAAATAGCTGTCTTCAGCTGTGGCAAACTCGATCTGAGGTAATACAGTAGGCAGCAGGGGATTATGGGTAGGGGAGGAGCTAGGAGCTCGGATCTTTTAGCTTGTGAAGCTGCCGGCTCGGATCCGAGGTTGGATCTGATACCCACAAGTTGCAGAGCAAATGAAGTAACTACTTCAGATCTTGTATTCTGCCTTGTTGGAATAATTTGGAAAAAACACAGATAGGTCAATGGACTGATTCAAATTATTATCAGAAGTAACCTTTGGAAGAAAGGAAGGGTTAGTCCGAAGAGAAACTCTATCCTTGTGAAAAACAAGGTAAGGAGGACGAACACAAAGAGCCTGAAGTTCAGAAACTCTTCTAGCCAATGTAACTGCAATCAGAAGGGTTTTCCAAGAAAGAAACTTCAAGGAACAAGAAGCTGCCGGTTCAAAGGGGGGCAGTATCAGGGAAGCTAAAATCAAATTCAGATCCCACGGAGGTGAGGGATCTCTTACTGGGGGCCTCAGTAGAGTGGTCCCTTTAAGAAAGGCTTTACAAAGCTTATGGGACATGATGCTTGTATCAGATAGGCCCGTTTGAAATTGCAGCTAGCTGAACTCTAATCATGGCAGAAGAGGATCCAGCTCGAAAAAGTTCTGCTAGAAATTCTAAAATATGGTGCACAGGGGCTGAAAAGGGATCTATATTCCTGGTCTCTGCCCATAAGGAAAAACGTTTCCACTTACTAGCATAAGTTTTTCTAGTGGCAGACTTATGCGAGGATAAGATGATTTCACGCACCGAGTGGGAGATGTTCGGAAGCCTGGCTACGGTTGGAAGTGGAGAAACCAAGCAGTGAGATGGAGAGATTGAAGAGATTGGTGCAGCCCACCCAATTGATGGATCAGGAGGTCTGGAAGTGGGTCCAGGATCCAGGGCTGCTCCAGAAGGTGATGATGCAGGAACGGGAACCAAATTTGTCGAGGCCAGTAAGGGGCAATGAGGATCATCTTGCATCCCAATGTGGTAGCTTTCTGTATTAGTTTGGGAATCAGGGGAAACGGAGGGAATGCATAAAGAAGTCCCTGAGGCTAATCGTGAACTAGAGCGTCTCTGGGAAAGTGTCCAGGAAGAGGGAGGAGAGAGAAGAAATTGTCGCACTTGCTGTTGAAGGGGGTGGCAAAAAGGTCACAGCAAAGATGACCCCATTTGTGGAAGATTTTGTCCGCCACAGTCCGTTTGAGAGACCACTCGTGAGGCATGAGAATTGCTCTGCTCAGCCTGTCTGCTATAATGTTGGACTTCCCAGGGATGTGCGCTATCAGAAACCATTAGGAAGAGATCGCCCACTGTCTGAGTGCTTCTCGACATAAGGGGTAGGACTTGGTTCCGCCCTGCTTGTTGATGTACCATACTACTGACATACTGTCTGTTTGAATTGCAATGGTCCCGGTGGGAAGAGAGTTTTGAAGAGCTTGCAACACTAAAAGCACGGCTCTCATCTCCAAGACATTGATATGCAGATGGTACTCATGAGGCTGCCAGGTGCCTTGGACTGTTCTGCCCTGAAAATGCCCCCCCACTCGATCAGGGAGGCATCCGTGGTCACCGTAGCTACTGGAGGAGGAAGAACAAATGGTCTTCCCTGGTGTAATGATGGGGAAACCATCCACCAAACAAGTTGGTTTTTGCATGACTGTGTGATCAATATCATGTGAGACATTGGGAGTTGCTGGAAGGACCATTGTGTGAACAGCATCCACTGAAGAATCCTCATGTGAAAATGTGCAAGGGGGACTAATATGATAGCCACTGCCATGAGACCTAATGTTCTTAGGACGAATCTGGCCTGAATCTTTTTGCATCCTAATAAGACCTGCACATGTCGAATGGCTAACACTCTGTCTACTGGAAGTCTCACTGACATGTCCTTTGAATTTAAGTTTGCGCCTATAAAGTTGATAGATTGACAAGGCGACAATGCAGACGTTTCGAAATTTATTGTGATGCCTAGTTTGGAGCACATTTGGATGGTGTAGTCTCTGGCTCGCAGCAGGTGATGCCTGGTGGTTGCAGTAAGGAGCCAGTCGTCTAAATATGGAAACACCTGGAATCCTTGCCATCTCAGGTGAGCAGTAACTACTGCCAAACATTTGGTGAACAACCTGGGGGCTGTGGTGAGATGAAAGGGCAGAGCTCTGAACTGATAAAGACTGGCTCCCAGCTGGAAGCGGAGGAATCTTCTGGAGCGTCTGGCCATTTTGATATGGTAGTACACGTCCTGAAGATCTATGGAGCACATCCAATTGTCCTGACCCAGGAAAGGGTAAAATGGACTGTAGCGTGACCATCCGGAACTTCGTTCTTTGAACAGACCTGTTTAGTCTGCTGAGATCCAGAATGGGTCTCCAGTCCCCTGTCTTTTTTGGTACCAAAAAGAACCTTGAGTAAATTCCGGATCCTTGTTGGTCTGCTGGGACTGACTAGATGGTTCTTTTTCTTAGCAGTTTTGAAATTTCTTGAACTGCTTGATCCCTTAGATTGGGTGGAACATCTGGGAGGGATTTGTTGGAAAAGTGTGGAGTGCAAAAGAAGGGGATTTTGTAGCCTTCGGATATGATAGAAAATACTGAACACCACGACTAGCTGACTCAGCCAAATGATCCACAAAGCAAAACTTTAATTCGATGCTAAACAAAAACCACTGGAACACAATAAATCGAGCACTTTCGCCTGATAAATATCGCGGATTGTTTTTGTACATGAATAGGATCATATAAAAAGGCACAAAAGGAGAAGACAAGGTTTATGATTAATTGTTGCACTTTAAAAGCACTTTAGCAATCTTTGGGTTTGCAGTCTAATGTATTTTAATATGGGCATTTATTTAGCTATTTATGGTGTCACTAACATTTATCTATTTATTTACATATTTATTTATTCATCTATTTAATTATTTACTACTTCATTATTTTTATGAACAATGGATTTCATAAAGTAAAGTTAACTGTAGTTATTGCGCTGTTCAAGATGCACAATAGCTCAGTGATTTTTATTTAATGCAAGATATGGGTTCGTACTTTTATGTGCATCTTTTATTAATACAGTGACGTACGTAAGGAATGTTTGACCAGTTTAACTTTCAAACAATTTTTAAATTATTGTTCAAATAACTTTTAAACAGATTTAAATAACCCTAAATTATTTTAAATGTAACAAAACAAGACAACGTATTTTAAATGTCTTATTTAATACTTATGCACTGTGCACTTTAAAAGTTGATTAATGAATTAATTTCATGTAATTAATGGCTTAATAGGAATTTGCTGAGACTATTTAAGCTTGTACACATCCTTCGGGAAAGTATCTTGATAAAGCCTGACATTTGGCTGAGTCAACTAGTCGTGGTGTTCAGTATTTATGGGATTATTTGGATTTATTCTATGATAGAAAGTACCCATTTGTCTTGTGTTATACTTTGCCAGGCTTTTGGGTACAGCGATAATCCTCCCCCGACTGCCTCTGAAGGGGAACAGCCAGGCAGCACTTCGGGGATGCTGGAAGGGCTTGTCAGAGAAAGATTCTCTTTGGCCCTGATTTTGCGGACTCCCTCTGCCCCTAGGGCAGCGTCTATTGTTTTTCCCTCCTCTGCCCCTGGAGGGGAACTCTCCACGTGTGTCAGGCATGGCTCCCTGGGGTTTCTGGAACCACATTTTCCCACTCTTCTGACCCTTGGGATATGGTCTTGAAGGAATGGAAAAATGGACTCCCACAGCAGAGAGAGTCTTGCCTTCCTGTTCACACCTGGTAAGGGTATCCTTCACCTGTGGTCCAAACAGAGCAGAACCATCAAAGGGGGTGTTGGTGAAAGATGCCCTGAAGGGTTCCGCAAAGTTGCATAACCGCATCCAAGCATGTCTCCTCAAAGCCACGCCTGGGCCTGCGGCCCTACTTGCGCCATCGGCTGCATAAGTGATGAGCCGCATGGAGGAGTTTACAACTGAATTTAGAGTCGCCAGTTGGGAGGCAACCTTAGCCTGGGCCCCCGCAACTGATAGATCTTGAAGGGTATCTCCTAGCTCTTTAAGGAGATCCCTTTGAAGGTGGGTAAAGTGGCACAAATATTTCAGAGACCTCATGGAGAAGGTTGCTGAGGAAAACATCTGCTTCCCATATCTGTCCATCGTCCTAGATTCCTTATTAGGGGGATGGACAGATGAAAAAGTTTCAGCCAACTCCTTTTTAGTAGCAGCTGCTACCACCATGGCATCAATGGGAACACCCTTGGTCAGAAATTGCTTGTCTTGAGGGGCAGTAATAAATTTTGTGGGCCTGCGGGGAGTTGGTTCCATTGTGTCTTGAGCTGACCACGCCTTTTGAGCCACCACAGACATCAGTGGATCAAAAGGCGGAGACACCCAGGAGGTGGAGGGTCGGGATCCAAACGTGTCCAGGAATACCGAGTTATCCTCGGAAGGGTTAAGGGTAGTCCAGTTCCCCCTCTGCCTAAGAATTTCAAGGATGTCTGAAAAGGAGACGTCCTCAGAGGGGGATCTCGGGGACCCTTCTGACTCCTCCAAGTTGGTATCTGAAGTGACAGACTCAGGGGAGTCAACATGCTTCCTCTTGCATTTCCTCTTTCAAGGGGGCTCCTCTGAATGAATGGGAGAGGCCTCGGAAGAGGAAGATACACCCAATGGGGTGCTCTGGAGCGCTTGTTCCCCACTCTTGGGGTCTGGAGGAGGGGCAGAGGCAGGAGCAGGCACCATGGGGGGAGGAGCCGATGAGGCTGACCGTGAGGCTGACTCAGATGCCAGCACACTCCTCATGACCTTGAAGGTGCCCCTTCCTGATATCGGAGAAGGCTCCAGCTCTGAAGAGACCGGGATCCTTCCCGGCACCGAGAGAGATGGCTCCGAAGCCAATGTAGGAGCCAAACTCACCTGTGCCGAAGCTCCGAGGGGGAGAACGGGGTCGGACAAGGGTCCGATGCCACTCATCCCCTCGGAGCAGACGAGGGAGTCCCAGTGCCCAGATCCCTCCAAGGACGGCACCATGGAAGAGATTGGAGCCGACGACGGAACCGAAAGGGGAGGTATCGGTGCCGATGGTCCTACAATTCCAGCCTCAGCATGCTCCGGCTCCAAACTCAAGGGATGAGTCGAAGGAGGAACTATTGCAGAGACAGGTAGAGCCGAACCCTGATGAGGGGGGCTGGATAGCATTTTAGCCAGGGCCTGCGATTTTAAAAGCCTGCTCACCACTCTCTCCAAATCATGGTCAGAAAGTCTAGATGACCGAGAAGAGTGGGATCGATGACTTTGCTCCGATTGCAACAAGGGTGACCCTGGAGCCGAGTGTATCGACTCCAATGATGGTGACCTGGAGTGTTTTTGACTCCCTGGCGGTTCCGACAGAAGAGTCAGGGCCGACTGGGAGATAGGTACTTCGGCTCCAGTCGGAGCTGAAGTTGACTTGGAGATAGGTACTTCGGCTCCAGTCGGAGCTGAAGTTGACTTGGAGATAAGTACGTTGGCTCCAGTTGGAGCTGAAGTTGACTTGGAGATAGGTACTTTGGTTCCAGACGGAACTGAAGTTGAAGTAGAAGCCACACCCGGCAATGGCTCCGAACTGGGAGCCAATGGCTTCGATGGCCTGGAAGGTTTCACTGACTGAGTTTTGGCCGGTGATCCTTCAAGTTTAAGCAAACCCCTAAGGATAAGCTTATTCCTATGCTCCTGCAGGACTCTTGGACTAAAGGCATGACACACCGAACAAAAGTCCTGCAGGTGTAGGGCGCCCAACCAGTAGACACAAGAAGTGTGACCATCTGTCAGAGACATTTTCTGACAGCATGAGTCACACTTCTTGAATCCAGACACTTTCGTGTCTTTAGACATTCCTGTAAAGGAAAGTTCAAATACAAAGAAAGAGTACAAAGGGAAGTAGGTAACTAGAAAAAAACACACACAGTCCACACAAGTTACCACACCCTAACAGCACACACACACTATAATATAAGAGCTACAAACTACCACAATTTCTAATGAAAAAATTTTTCTACCTTAAAAAAGAAAACAAGGATAAGCCTCTAACTAAAACGGCTTACCTTAAAAAGGCAAAACGGGAGGGGGGGGGACTCTCTAAGAAGAAAACGAGTTTTCAAGGGGGGGATTAAACACTAACAAATACCACAAATCCTACAACTATGTATGACACCAAGTGTTATAACTAATAATATACAAAAAGTTCTAATATTATCAATAAAGTGAAAAAATACGACCTGAGCCAGTAAACGCAACCTCGTAGCAGAAGCGGCAAATGAGATCTGGGTATCTAGTGCCAGGCATCATGGGATATAGGGGGGCCTCGAGCCAGTAAGCAGCTCTCGAGCTTTTGAAGATGGCCGAGTCGGAGCCGAGGATCGGCTCCGAACCCAACCACCAAGAATGAAGGTGAGACAGACAACTTAATATGAAATATTTTCTTTATTGGTTGATGTTGGTTTTTTAATTCTGATTCATGCTTTCTTTTTGGGCAGTTTTAAAAGATTACAATTCCACAATAGCAGAATATAGTTTTCCTTCTCAATTACATCAACGATAAAGGAATAGATTTTTTTTACACTTGCCTGTCATGTTGCTTCCTTCTACTTCTAAAACCAAAGACTATTTATCTTTCTGATCTAAGACTGTATAATAATTAGCTTTATAAACGTTTCTAGTGATGATTTTGTCTTTATTCCTGTTTAAGATTGGCTGCATTTCCAGAACTAAGGAGGAATTATCAGAGTTCCCAAGTCCATATTCTATATTAACAATTTTTTTAAAACACAAATCTTTCACGTAGATCATGTTTAGGATCTTCCTTGCCCTACCAGGCTATTTAACTATCTGCTGGTAATTTAATAAAATGTCCTAATAAACCCAATATCTATTTCTTGTGGTGGAATCACATTACATATTAAGAATATTAAAATCCCAAACAACGATATAATTTTCACAAAAGTCTTCCCATAAGTCTTCTTAAAAACTCTGAAGTGTTAATTTATCTTGCCTTTAGAGATCCCTAAAAGGTAAGCTGTTGCTTGTCTAGTTTAATTGAACTGGGCCTGTTTGACTGAACTTCTAAAATGGTTACAATGTTCTTTACATATATAGCAAAACTGCCACCTTTTTTCCTTGTCTGAAGTTGTGGACCCTTTGATACCCTGGTGGATTTACAGGTAGGTCACAACAATTAAACTGTATCTTTGTGATTATCAAGATATCATATACCCCCAATAGCTGCTTATGCAGCAAGATCAAAAAAAGATTGTTCAGACTTACGACATTTCACATATAAAAAGTGATATATTTTTCATAGGGCCCTATTGTCCATCTAGTCTTAATAAGCATTTAACTTTTGTGATGCTATAATTTTATTCTGTGATTTAGATGCAAACCATCCTTTCTACAAATATTCATTCTAGTAACCAGTTTCTCCCACACAGCAATACTAGTCACATTCTTTTGCACACTAATCATTCTGCTTGTGATAAAATAGCTCTCTCCATTTGGCTTTGCTACAGGAGTTATAGATGAGATGATAAAATGTTTTCCCCTGTTTAAATCTGTCATCTTGTTGACATAATTTTCAAATGTCAACATGTTACTTCTACATTCATCAGAATTCCTGCAATAATTAGAACCATATAATGTGGTTTCTAAGTCTTAATTCTTCAAAGCCTATCCTCATATCAGTCATACTATATCCTGGCAAAATTAGACCACTGCTCTGCTTCAATCCATTCTAGGAAGCAAGTTTACCAAGTCACTCAACAGAGAATCCCCAACAATAATGACCTGCTTAGACCTTGTATATAAAGTGTGTTGTTCATTTTTACTAGATTTTAGTTCAATATCAGTGTAAACAGATTTGTGTATTCATGAAGTCCTTTGTTACTTTTGCTTTCTGTTTCAATGGGATTGTTTGGCTCAGTTTCCACATCATACTCTGCATTACTGCCCTTAAGCTCATTTTCTCTCACTGCTTGCTAATCAATTGTCATTTCGGTGCTTTGGGATTCTGGCACTTCAGGATGCTGCTTATATTTGCATTTTCTTCTCATTAAATATTAAACTATTTGGTAACATAAGAAAGGATAACCTACACTAAATTCTGTAAGCTCAAAGTGTAGTCCCCATAGGATACTGATATTTTGTAGTTTACATTCATTATTAACTTCCAGGCATGTGGTCAAGACCATCACTGAAGAGCCTAGCCCAATTTTCTGGTTTACACTGAAAACCTTGAAACTGCATTGGTCAACTGGCATGTGGTCGACTTGCAGTTTTCAAGTCGGCAGAATGTCGAAGCAAAATGTATCGACTACAATACAGTAAATGGGTAGTGTGATTCGAGCATTTGGGTTCGACATTGTGTAGGGAGATTGTGGTTCAGTGAGGAACAGAGAATTATCCCATCTTCTTACTGTAGTGCGATCTCAGAGTTGGTACATTTAATGTTCAGAGGGCACGCAGGGGGGGGGCATATCCCCCTGCAAAATAGTAGAATTAATGCACCATTGACTGTAGAGTTTAACAGTACATTAATGTGTATAGCAGGAGGTGAGTGACGTCACCTCCTGCTATGTCAGATACACCATGGTTGTAGATGTATTCATTTTCACTTTGGTTTATTTTTTTGGCATTCTGGATTCAGCATTTTGGGTCGACATTCTAAACGGTCCAGCGAAGTGGATTCATAATGCTAGTAGTAAACCCAATTTTCCAATTATCCCAGAGCACTGACTTGCTCAAGATCACACAGTAGGAAAGTGAAGATTAAGATAATCAAACCCTGTACTACAGGAAGCAGTTCAACAGATCATGGTCCTAAATCTTCTGAACTAACTACAAAATTACCAAAAGGCTCATTTGTCATATGAACCTAGGACCTCTCACAACCATAGTAAGAACTGTGCCCCTAGACCAATAAGCCAAGCAAAGAGTGACCAGAGGTGAGGATTAAGCTTTGAACCCGTGAGCTATGAAGTGGAGTTCTTAACCACAGAATCATCTTCTGTATTACCTTCACAGTACCTACCTACAAGAATATACTTCCACTTCAGTTTGTCACCTTAAACAAATAATACTGTATATTGATTTTGTTTCCCTATATATATATATATATATATATATATATATATATATATATATATACTGCAAATATAGGTCTGTGACAAAGTTGGTCTGTGTAGGGACTTCCAAGATGGCTGCAAACAGTAACAGCTTAAATTCAGCTCTCCCAGTGTAAAAACAGAAACTCTGAAAGAGAGCCAGTGAATGTATCTTTTTGGGTACATTTCAGTTACTGGCTAATAAGTGCACTGCCTGGATGCCCGCAAAAAAGAAATTTAGAGAACCTAAAAGAAAATCAACCACAAAATGTGAGGCGAAAACACTGGCTGAGAAGAATCTTGCAGCTGTTCAGCAAAAAGCAGTTCAAGCTTCAACTTTGGTGCCAGACATGCCTTCTGGTAATCTAGAGGAAAATCAGAGCTGATTAAAATAAATTAAACACTGAAGATGTATATCAAGACAAATAACAAGGCTGGAAAAATGGAAGAAGCTTTGAACAGATATTCAGATGAGCTGATAAAACTGCAAAAAATGGTGGTCAAAATGAAGAAAAGGTTGGCTAAGTATAATAATATTGGTCAAGAAAAGATGCTTCAAAAAATGCTAGAAGTAGAGGACATAGCATGTAGGGAAAACCTGAGATTTTCTGCTGCCCCAGAGAAACTGGAAGGAAGACGCTGTATTAATTTTATGATATCACAAATAAGCTATTACACAGAAGGAGTTGTTAATTGGAAGAGGCAGGTGTGAGATTCAAGGTTCTGTATCCAGCTATCTTCAGAACATTTTTTGGTAGGGCCAGTCATTTTTGATGCAGACAAAATATGAGTTATAATACAGAAGAGGACTTTGTTTCTTATTCTTCAGATAACTAAGGTCATAGAGAGACTATGCCAGTGAAACCATTTCCAATATTCCAAAGGAAAATGCTCGAGAGACAGAGAAAAGCACAACAGTTGACTAGAAGAAAGTACAGTTGTGTAAAACCTTACCATAACAGTAGATGTCTCTCTCTCTCTTCACTGTTACAGTATTCTTTACAATAGAACGTTAGAACTTCTTTACAATGGGGATTCCCTGCCAAGGGTGGCCTGACATCCAGCCAATATACCAAAGCCTTTAGGGTTGCTTTAAAGTATGCAGTGTGTCATACATATGCTACTTGTGTAGCATAGGGCATAAAGGTGATGTCCTGACATACCACCCTCAGAATTGAGAGCCCCAGTAGGAATATCAGCCCAAGGAAAATAGAGGTAATCAGTATATCCAGAAATGAAATGAACCAGGGAGAGGAGGGAGGAAGTGAATACTGAAACAGTGAAGAGACAACATCTACCGTTATGGTAAAATCTTACACAATTGTACTATGTCCTTCCATTTCACTGTTGCAGTATTCTATACAATAGGGAGAGTACCAAAGCTCTGGAAGAAGACAGGGAGGAGGAAGGACCAGCAGAGCTCTCTAGGAAACCATGAAGGATGGTCCTATCAAAACCAGCTCTAGCTCTGGAAATTCCATCCAACTTGTAGTGCTTGGTAAAATGTATGCACAGAAGGCCAGGTAGCTGCCTCAAAAATAAAGTTATCAAAGCACCACAAGAAGCCACCGCTCTAGTACAATCAGCCTTAAAAGAAGAAGGAAGGCTTTTACCATGAAAGGAATAACAAAAAGAAATGGCTTTAGAAATCCACAAAGAAATAGTTTGCTTGGACACAGCTAATCCCAAGGACCTAGGATGAAAGGAGACAAAAAGCTGATCAGATTTCTTAATTGTCTTAGTCTTATCAAAATTAAATCTGGCAGAAGTAAGGGCTAAAAAAGCAGTCTTCCAAGAGTAATGTTGCAAGGAAGCTGAAGCTGCAGGCTCAAAAGGAGCCCGAGTCAATTTTTTCAAAACAAAATTAAGATCCCAGGGGGGAACAGACTTCCTGAGAGGCCTAATATGATGGATGCATTTGTGGAATTGTTTAGCTTCAACTCTAGAAGCAAAAGGAGGAGGTAAAGGCAAACAAGCAGAGATAGCTGATAAGTGGGCTTTAACAGATGAATGAGCCAACCCACAAATGAGCATTTCACACAGACAAGAGAGAACCAAAGGAACATCCTCGGAAATAGATCCAGGTTACAAGACAGACACCAAACAGAAAACCTCTTCCATTTGGATAAGTAGGATTTCCTAGTATTGTGTTTCCTGGCCTCCTGTAACATCCTAAGCATGTTCTCAGAAAAAAATTTGTCTAGGTGGAATCAAAATCCTGTCACCCACAGTGTCAGTTGAAGAGCAGACAGGTGAGGATGGATGAGCAATCCCTTGCCTTGTGTGAGTAGGTCCACCCTGTGAGGTAACTAGTGATGACTGCCCTTGGCTAAATGCAGAAGAAGAGGGAACATTGCTGTCATGGCCAAAAGGGAGTCACCAAAAAGATTTTGGGAGCATCTTGTTGAATTTTGAACAGGACTTTTGGAATGACGGGAAGGGGAGGGAAAGCACAAAGAAACACCTCCTTACAAGAAAAAGATAGGGTGCCCACCTTCCAAACCAGAGGACCTGGGAATCTGGCACAAAATAAAGGAAGTTGTCTGTTCAGAGGGGAGACAAAAATATCTATTTGAGGGGTACCCCACAGGTGAACAATATCCAGAAACACATCCCTGTGAAGCATCCATTCATGGGATTGAGTTAAGGCCCTACTCAAAGTGTCTGCCACAATATTGTGACCTGAGAGAATGTAAACTGCCTGAAGAGTATCTTGATACTGGATAGCAAGATCCCACACTAGGAGTACCAACTGGCAAAGAAGATAAAATATCATTCCCCTGTTGGTTTACATACCACATCACTCTGGCGTTGTCTGTAAACACCTTGAGAGGTCCAGGGGAGAAGAGAGGATGAAAAGCCTGAAGAGTCAGCAGAAGAGCACTAATCTCTGACATTAATGTGCTGTTTCTGTTGGAGATGACCACACTCCCCGCACCTTTAGGGAGCCAAAAGTTGCCCCCATCCCATGTCTGAAGCATCTGTGAACAGCTCTTGGTAGGGAAGACGGGGATGAAAAGAGACCCCTGGATTTAGAGACAGCTGCTGGATCCACCAGGGAAGTTCCTTCTTAAGACAAGTTAGAGGAGGAACTACAAATTCTAGGGGATGTGCATATTGCAGCCAAACTGACTTCAGAAACCACTGAAACTTTCTCATGTGGAGTTTGGCCAGAGACAGCATAGGGGTGGTGGATGCCATGAACCCCAGAGCTCTCAGAAATTCCCTGGCTGTTACAGACTCCAGAGGAAGAAGAGTTTGATAGAAAGAAATGAGAGGTAAGGCCTTGGGAGGAGCAGGGATGCCACCATAGGCACAGTCTGTATCCTACACCCCAGAAAAACATGGTCTTGAGAAGGAGCCAGAAAATACTTTTTGAAGCTTATCATAAACCCCACGCTTTGCAGAAGAGAAATAGCAAAGTGAAGATTTTGCAACACGATCTCTGGAGAGGATGCCTGAAAAAAGAAGGTCATCCAAGTAAGGAAATACTTGGATCCCCTGAATTCTGCAAAATGCAATCACAGGAGAGAGGCATTTTGCAAATAACCCTTGAGGTAGTAGAAGGGCCAAAGGGCAAAGCAGAGAACTGAAAATGCTAGGAGGCAACAGAGAAATGTAAAAGCTTCCTGAAAAGGGGATAGATAAAGATATGTTGAGAAGTATCCTTGAGATCCAGAGACACTATATAAGCCTGAGGAAGCAAAAGAGGGAACACATTCTGAAGGGACAACATTCAAAAGGAGGGGACCTTCAGAACAGTGTTTAGATGAGAGAAGTCTAGAATTGGTCTCCAAGTACCCTCTTTTCTGGGTACTAGAAACATTCTGGAGTAAAACCCACTCCCCCTTTAGGGCACAGGCACCTCTTGAATAGTACCCTAAGTCAAAAGGTCCCAAAGCACCTTTGGAAGGGAGAAGAGTTGTTCACAATGGGCTGAGGAAAACCCATGACAGGGGGGAAAGGGATTTCCAAACCATGAAATACCCTTAGCGAATAATGGACAGGACCCAGGAATCCTCAGTAATCTGTAGCCAAACAGGAAAAGGGAGTGAGAGAGGAACAAAGAGAAAGAGGAAAGTGACTGAGAAGAACAGGATAGTCCGACAGCACCTGGTTTATCTGGAAAAGGAGACTTCTGAGGTACAGAAGTCTGAGTAGCCATAGCAGGAGGAGCCTGCTTGCCACCTTTTTTACCTTTAGGAGGATGGTGAGATTGCCTGCAAACAAAGGCTGGCTTATTGGGGTAGTTTCTCTGAAATTTAGGCACAGGAGGAACAAACATGCTTACATTCCTGTAAAGCCTTGCCCTTATCCTGAAGGGACAAACATAGCAGCAGCTTCACCAAACAAGTATTTATTATCAAGAGGGGCATCCATTAACTTCATCCGAATCCAGCTCCTCCTCAGAGGAATCTGGTTCCCTTTTTAGGGGAAAAGAAGACCAAGGAAGTGCTGGAATAGAAACTCCCTGAGGAGGTTTCAATGCCATCTAAGTACTAAACAAACCTGGGTGAAGGACTGCCATTCACTTTGTGGATCCTTAACAGTAGGAATGAATGTTATGTTTAGTCTTTTGCTTTTTTCTTCAATAGGACTTCAACCTTATAAAATTCAAAAAGCTCTGACCCAGAATGCCATGCAATAATGGTAGTAGGGACTTCTCTGACTAATATTTGAGGAACACCCCTAGGCCCCTCAAAGATAATCAGTCGTGGTTCCCCCTGAATGCCCAAAACGGATATTTGCAATACCTCATCGGAAGTGCTTAAAGTCGGATCCCTGACAGACTCCAACCTGGTCATGACAAAGGAATCCAGTGATAAATCCAGGTACTTTTCCAGGCATTCACTCACCTCGGGAGAGTCATCCATCAAAGGATGAACAGAAGATGATTCTGGCCTAGGCTTCTTGGCCTTCTTCTTCCTTGATGGCTGCCCCTCGGTGCAAGACGTTCCCTCCATTGTGTCTTTCACAAGAAGCTTAAGACACTGGTTTTCAAGATAGAGCTCCAAAGAAGAAAGCCTACTATGAAGGGTTTTAGGTACAAAGGCCTGACAAATGGAACAGGACATATGGTCGTGCAAGGCACCAAGGCAAAGCAGACACTATTTGTAATTTTCTTTAGGGGGAATCAGTCTTCTAAACTGGCATTTACACTTCTTGGATGACATGAAACTCCACAAGCAAAAATAAAAGAAAGATACGTTTTTGTATAAGCTCAGCAGATCCTGCCCAGGTGTCCTGCAGATACCTACAATGCCAGAGTGACAAAAGGAGAGACTTTGGAGTTTTTAAGTACCATTTTTTGTTTTTTTCTTGTTGTTTATTGCTATTTCCGCCTAAATGCTTGTCTTGTGGCATTTATTGCTTCTCAGAACGCTCATTTTACACTGAAATTGCATTTTTTTGTGCCTGCACTTTAAAAAAAGGTTGTTTTTTGTTGTAAATTGTATTTTTTAACTGCGACTGACTTCCCCCTCAAGTGTGACAGCCATTAGTGCCTATAAAAGTGTTTTTGCATTTGTTTCTACTGTTTTCTTGAAAAAAAACCCAAAAAAATCTATTTTTCCCACCTTACTAAGCTAGAAAAAAGTCCAGTTTCAGATACCTGCTGATACCTGGACTGTGTTTAAGCTTCTGTGTTTGGCCATACCTTACACTTTGGCAAAAAGGAGGTTTCTTTGCTCACCAGTGAGAGTGGGGAGCTCTGAACAGCCTACCTGTCCTTGGAGGAATGGTTTCTGCCCAGAAACTGTAGTTTTATTGGCCATTTTGTGCTAATTTCTCTCTCTCTAATCTTTCTGATATAAAAACTGCATTTGCGCAGAGTGCAGCGGCGGTTAGCAAGGGTTAAACTATCGCCGGCTCCACAGAGTCTGCTCTTCAGTTTTTCCCTTGGTACTAGCCAGTCCATCTGTTTTAGCACTGAAATCTGAGCTTTCTGACTAGCACTTGGCTCAATAAGAGACTGAAGCACTAATTAACTATTGTACTCAATATCCCCAACTGTTGTTGTAGGGAACAGTCTAACTACTCTCCCCTACCAGGCAAATAAGAATAGTTCCTTAACCCATTCAGGCATGTCCAAGAGTCAGCTCCCAGTGTGTTCTCCTGTGCACCAGATGAATTTGGGCATCCTGAGGTAATGTCACAACTGCCTCATGTACATAGAGAACCCTCTCCTCCTACCACACAACACCAAAATACGTGAGAGATGCACTTACATAGCTAGACTTGAGGCAAAGCTCTCTCCAGTCACAACTGGAATTGACAGTCAAGAGGAGAAGGTACCAGCCTGCAGCACTCCCACCTACTACATATAGACCCACCACATATGCAACTGCAAACCCCACACATAGATACATAAAGACATATTCGGAGGCTCTAAATACAACTCTGTGGAAACAACAGAGACCTCCAAAGCAGACATGCAAGCAACCTACACCCACCAACACACTGCAATCATCACATAACCACCAAAACCAGTGTGCCGCACAACCACAGCCCTTAAGTCAAAACACCTTACCAAACACACTTGTAATAGGTGACTCCATAGTCAGGCACACAAATGTCCCCCTCACCAGGCTGGAGAAGGAGAAGGTCACTGTCAGTTGCTTGTTGGGCGCCAGAATCCACCACATTACCCACGCACTCAGGTCACTCCACAACAAGTATAAATATGACTCTGTCATTGTCCATGTTGGTGTGAATAATCTGAGACGTACCTCCCTGGACTACATGAAGAGATACATAGAGGAGCTCTCTGATTATGTAATCAAGGCAGGTATGACCCTAGCCCTGAGTAGCATCTTATCCTCACCAAGACTGATACCTCAGTACAAGGAAAAATTCTAAATTTCAACAACTGGCTAAGTTTTTGGTGTCATTCAAAGGGGATCCAGTACCTGTCTGCCTGGGATGACATGCTTGACAGGCCTCAATTCTTCATCAGAGATGGCTTGCACCTGGCACCACAGGGATTCAGGATACTGGCAAAGGCTCTTGCCACCCCAATAGTGCCTTTTTTAGGCAAGGCTCAAAAAACAAATCCACCAACGTAACAAGTACTAGTGACAAAAAACTGAGGGTCATGCTACTGACTGCTAGGAGTTTAAACCTCAAAATGCACTCTCTCGAGGCACTCCTCAACATGCAGAACATTGATATTTGTGCAGTAACAGAGACCTGGTTCAAGGCTCAAGAGAGCACCCCAGCGATTCTAGGCTACAAATCATACCACATATTTCGGCCGCAAAACCCAGTCCGAAATACAAAGGAAGGAAGCGTATCCATATTCATCAAGGATAACCACACCTCCAGACTGGTTGCAAAGTATGATGCCTCGGAAATCATCCAAGTGCAAATGACAATGGTCAAAACTGCAATCCAGATTGTAGCTTCCTACAGATCACCTTCTCAGCCCCATGACACACACTTTTCTTTCCTCGAGGTACTGGAAAACATCGAGAGTCCAACAGAACACCCTTATACTGGGTGATTTCAACTACCCAAACATCAACTGGGAAAACTATGGAAGTACTAATACCTTTGCTCAGCGCTTCCTGGAGTACATTAACTCCAATGCTTTGAGCCAGCTTATTAACACCCCCACAAGAGGTAAAAATATACTGGACCTGGTCATCACCAACATGAGGGACAAATGCTCCACACCTGTGGTAAATTCCTCATTGGTCAGATCAGATCATAAACTCATCACCCTGGATATCCACATACTATCCTAACCCCCCGCCCCAAAAGAAACCATGGTGAAAAACTTCTCCAAGGCAAACTTTATGCTACTCAAGACAGAGCAAACTTCGCTACTCCCCAGCAGAAAGGCAATATGATTGAATCTGCTATATCCTACACAAAAGCACTGTACAAGCACCTACATGAGTGCATGGACCGTGCTATCCCAAACAAGACCAAGACCCACTCCTCCAAAAAGAGGAAACCAGTCTGGTGGACCCCAGCTATAAATAAGGTCTTTAACAGAAGGAAGATATTTTTGCAAAAAAGAGTAAAAACCAAGGAATGGAGTGGCTCCCTGACCAACCTTAGCAAAAAGCTAAGAACCCTCATAAAAACCTCTAAGGCGAGTTTTGAAAGACAAATCTCAACAGACACCAAAGACAATCACAAAGCATTTTTAGCTATGTCAGAAACCTAAATAACAACTCGCAGATCTGCTCTGAGCTATAGCATAATGGTTCAAAATTCATGGAACCAACTGACATCTCCAATATACTGGCAGATGGGTTCAGTGCAAACGTCACCCCACCCTCACCCCCAAAGGGCCCATTTCCATACCAGAAGATTGCACTTCTCCTAAAATCACAGACACTCAGGTGAAAATAGCACTTTCCAAGGCAAGAAACACAGCATCCATGGGACCAGACAGCAACCCAGGCTGCGTACTACATGAACTCCAAAACAAATTAATCCCTCACCTTAATACCATGTTTAACCACAGCCTCACCTCAGGCTATGTGCTCACAGAGTGGGGCATGGCAACAGTTATACCACTCCACAAAGGAGGTGCCACCACTGACCCCGGGAATTACCGCCCCAATAGCCTTATGAGTCTCATCTGCAAGGCCATGGAGCACATCATCATGGAACATACAAACGAAGACATTGGGAACCTACAAACCCTTGACCCCACCCAGTTTGGGTTCGGAAAGGGAAGGTCCCCTAAATCTGGTTGACTTTTTTGAAATGGTCACTAAAGCAATATATGAGGGAAAGGTGGTTCACACAGCATACCTTGATCTTGCAAAGGCCTTTGATACCATTCCCCACATGGAAATTAATGACAAAATCACCAACCTAAACATAAACCCCTACATTACAAAATGGGTTCTTAACTGGCTCACAGATAGAACCCATTCAGTGAGAATAAGAAATGCTAGATCCGACTCCAAACCTGTGACTAGTGGTATACCACAGGGCTCAGTCCTGGGACCCCTCCTGTTTGGTATCTACTTCTTGGAGGGACAAGCAAACATGAAGGGACTATGGCTAACAAAGTTTGCAGACAACTGCAAACTGGTGCCATAATTGAGACCCCTACTGACGTAGATATCCTTCAAAAGGTTCTTACGGATACAGATACATGGTGCCAAAACTACGACCTCAAGCTAAATGCCAAAAAGTGCATCGTCATCCCCTTTGGGAAGGACCAAGTACCTATGAATTACAACATAGTTGGTAGCCCACTTACTACGGAGAGTGTGATAAAAGACCTAGGGACTCAGGTGGATAGTAACCTCTCCTTCGACAACCACATTGGTAAAGTGGTTAGAAAATCCTTCTACATGGTCCACCTTATCACAAAAGGGAAAAAGGATGTTATTGTCCCCCTCTACTCATCACTCAGACCCATTATTGAATATAATGCCCTGTTCGGGATGTACCTAACAAGACATCTGCAACAATTGGAGAGGCCTCAAAAGTACCTCACAAAGAGGATAATGGGCCTCAAGCAGTTGCCCTATGGCATGAGGCTAAAAAAACTCAGACTGTACTCGGTCGCATACCGGCTACTCAGAGGTGACCTCTGCCTGACATACAAGGCTATGTCAAACCCCAAATTGCTAGGAATGCTCCACCTAAGGAAAACCCAATCCACCAGAGCTACTCACTCAAGGGACATAAACCTGACATCAATAATAAACAGGACTTGTTGGAGGGACAGATTCGTGTCCCAGAGACTTTCCTTGCTCTGGAATAAGGTCCCCATAAATGTAAGGAAGAGCTCCTCATTAGCGCTCTTCAAGAGAAATCTTGATGAGTGGATGTAAAACAGGAAATTCACCCAGGGAATCACTTCAGTGGCCCTGCTAGACAGGGGCGCAGGACACTAAATCACTTGGGAGGGAAGCATAAGCAAAAAAAAAAATTTTGTGGCTAGGCTTATTTATGCCCTAGGGCCAACAGCCTAGTACCTACCTATGAACCAAAAAAAGAACCTCAACAAGGCACTTATCTGTAATGGCTTGGTGAATCAGCAGTGGAATGAGTGTTCAGACCAACAATCAAGTGATGGCATTCAGACTGGTGGCAAAGTAGTTCGGAGGATGGTGTGTCTGGATGTCATCTTTATGCTTTACACTACACAAAGAGCATACATGTGATGTACAGTGTTACCTTAAGGCAACCTAAATGCTTTGGTATACTGGCCAGATGTTGGGCCACCCCTGGCAGGGGATCCCCACTGTAAAAAAGTTCTAAAGCCCTATTGTAAAGAATACTGCAACAGTGAAATGGAAGGATATCTAGAATTATTTTGGAAATGAACCAAAGACTGGAGTTGGAAGATGCAGATCAACAGGAAGAACACCAGCAACTCAGAAATTAATGAGTAAATGTGGGAATTACAAAGCATCAATTACATTAGTGGAATATGGCAGAACAAGAAATCCTAGAAATATTGGACTTTTTTTTTACATTGTTAAACTTGTAGGGGACTCCAAAGCATATGCCCTACTTCGTGCCATTAATGTTTGGAAGGACATTATGGAAAGGGGAAGAGGAAGGAAATAGGTAACTGTAAATAAAAAGTTTTATTCTTAACAGTATTTTTATAAAGCATGACATATACTGCATGTTATATAGTAAAGCATTTTCAGTTATTTTGTGTGTTATAGGGATATTAAAGCAAACAGGTGCCCTTTTTGCCTTGTTTCTTCTTGTTTAGTTTTAAGAAACATTGCAAAGTATGCAGGGCATGATATAAGTAAAACTGATATACTTTTTCTTGCTTTTGGAATGTGAAATGACTGGTTTAAAGCCATTGGCTTGATCTAACAACAAGTTCTAAGTGGAAGCAAGTAAATAAAAGAACATTGAAATTAATGAAACATTTTCCTTTGGCAAATAAATGTTCAGAGTGCAACATGAGAAACTTGCAGCTGAAGGCAACTGTGTATCTGGTTTCTATGGAGACAAGCTGATAAGAGGGCAATAAAAACAGAATACTTATTTTTTAATAGCCAAAAGTAATGTTATCTGACAGCTGTTTTCTACATCTGGGAGAGGAATAAAGATAAGGCAAAAATAGACAGCTGTACCATGAATCTTAGCATGGATAATCTTCATTGCAGGATAATTAAAGCCTGTACGTGTAGCTGTCAGTCTGGAACAAATGTCCCTTTTAGGATGGTTAAATTTCATTATTTGAAGATGTACATAGTTTTGTGTATTTGTATTAACCTAATAAGTTATAGGGAGTATTCTGGGGGTGCTTATATTTTTGTTTGTGGGTTTTCACTAAATGAAAAATGCCTTGTAAGATGTGACATTGGCTCAAATGGATATGACAACAAATATCTGTATAAAAGATCAACCTGACAAACATTAGTGTATATATGGAATACAAAAGCTGCAACTAAATGTTTAAAAAAAGCTGTTATATGTAATTGGTGGGAATAGTAACTTCATATCATAATGGCAACACTTTCCATATTATCTTTGAACACGGTTTCATAGATATATACAAAAAAGAAAGAGTACTGAACTATATTAAGAAATGGAGAGTGCAAATAGCTTTCCTACAGGACACACATTTGGAAAGAAATGAGCATGTGACTTTGGTAACAAAAAAGGATTTCACAGTGGTTATTTAGCAGAATATCAGGGACAAAGGAAAAGGTGTGTACTTATATTACTTACAATAGTGATATAAGAGGAAAAAAGATAATGGTAGATTTTTAGTAATAAGCGGCTACTGGCAAGGGAGGAGGATTATGTTGGCATGTATTTATATTCAGCAGGGAATATTACTTACAGGTGGGACATTAATTTGATTTGCATCAATGAGGATGTATCTTTGGGGCCTAGAAAGGAAACTATAACAAAAGAGGGTAGATATTTGAAGAAATTTATGAAAATAGTTGATATGGAAGATGTAAATTCAGTACTAGGAGCTCAGAGAGAATTTACAAATCAGAAAATAGAAGGCATTGTTGCAAAGCTTAGGGAGCTTATAGCAAGGAAAATAGCCAGACATCCTGTCGAGATATTAGAAATATTTTGGAAGTTTTATGAAAATCTGTATAAAGCAGAGAAATGTGGAAATCAAGAAAAAGTACAAATGCAAATCTTTATGGAAGAATTAGATATGCCAATGTTAGAGGTATATAAGGCTCAATTATTAACAGGCAGAAATGGGGGAGATGAGATACAAATAGTGGTGCATAACCAATCTAAAGGAAAGTCTCCAAGAACAGATGGTATTCCTGTGGAAGTTTGGAAGATAGGAAGGAAGAAAATGATAAAGATCTGGAAGGTATTGTTTACCGGTATTTTAAAAGAAGGTGAAGCACCAGCATCCTAAAGAAAGCTGTGGTGGCTGTAACACCTAAAGATGAGAAAGACCCATTAGATCCAGCTTCATATAGCTCCATTAAAATTCCAAACCATGAGTATAAATTGTTTATGTCTATCACGGCTAAAAGAATGGCAAAGGTGATGCCAAAATTGATAGATATGGATCAATGTGGTTTTATAGAGGGTGAGGCAAACATTTGACAACATTAATAGAACAATGATGATCCAGAGGGAATAAGAATGAAAGAAAATACCACTGTTGCTGGTGGGTCTTGATGAAGAAAAAGCATTTGACAGAGTAAGCTGGGATTTTATGAGTAGGGCAATGGAGGCATTTGCATTCCTGACACAATAATAAGGTTAAATTAGAAGGCTATATGAGATATTGGTGGCAAAGATTAAAGTGCGTGTGTAGGGGGTGGCTCCTCTCTCTTAAGTTCTGTTTGAACAGAGTAACCAGGTAGGGGTATCCTCTTTCCCCTTTATTATTTCTGTCATATTTAGAGCCACTGGCAAAGAAAATAAGGAACTCAAATTCAAGGTCATAACTGGTATAGTAATCAAGAAAAGTTAGCTTTATTTGCATGCGATATTATTTTGTACCTGATAAACCAGAAAAAGGACATCTCAGTGTTGTAGCACATTCTGAGACAGTTTCAAGTCTTTTCAGGATACAAAATTAATGATGATAAAGCAAAGGCTGCAGCTGTAAACTATGTACCCACACACAAATTGGTTCAGCAATACACATTTATGGGGACACAATAAAATGAAGTACTTAGGAGTATGAGTTAAAAAAGGATTCTGTTTTGGCAGCTAAGGATATGGTGGGGAAAAGTTAATACAAAAGCTGAGAAACTGGAAGTTCTGTTTTATGGATATGGATAGCAAGATACAAGCAGTGAAAATTTTTCAGTTTCTTTAGTTTTATGCACAGGTCAGGCATTTTTTATTAACCAGAGGAAAAGTTGTGGACAACAATTAATAAGGAGTTGAAGGATTTTATCTGGGAAGGGAAAAGGACAATAGTCAAGTGAGATAAGGTGACCCTTCCAATAACAAGGTCGTTTAGGATTACTTGATTTGAAGGGGTATTTCAGAGCTACACAGTTAAGTGTCCTATACAAAGCACAAACAGAAAGCTATATTTATTTGTCTGTCTTGTTTATTGGGAAAAGTCTTACTGGGTAATACCCATTTTCAGCGGAGGCCCAGGGAGAAAAGCTCCACTGGCTTACATTGCATTATACTAAGTTCCAGTTAAACACAGAGTAGTTACATTCCTATTTACATTTAAACATTCTAAGATTTTACAGATGTGGAAGTTACTAAAGAAAAAGCCCACGTGCAACTTAATGGACTCTACAGACAGTAGTTATGAATAAAAATTTTGTCATTTCACTGAGAATTTGAGTGCATTCTATGTAAGGAAAGTATTTGGAGAGTATTGTACAGTGAACACAAAGTCTCAACCTTAAGATGAGCATGTACAGGACCAGGATTGGTTAAGATGCTGTTTAAGCAGTGGTTTAAAAGTATTGAGTTTGTTGATGAGTTTTATTTGCATGTGGATACTATTCCAGAGCATAACAACATATTGGTAGCAGAGTGAGTCTCCTGCAACATTATTTGACTTAATTACAAATAAGAATTTACTACTATAGCGGAGGTCCCTTGCTGGACAGTAGGTCAGTAATAAATTATGTAGTGCAGGGCATTTTTCTGTGTGCTGTAGCTAGCTGTGAATATGTTAGGTAGTTGTGTAGTTCAAGCCAGTTTAATTGCTTCAAACTATTACAATGATGGGTCTTATGAGAGAGATTGGTGGCAAATTTAACTATTTTATTGTAGCAGGAGACAAGTTTCTTCGAGTATTGTTTAAGTTTGTTAGGATAGAAGCGCCATATAAGAGATTTGGCAATTAGAAGGTAGTGGCTAGAACTTTTCTTGTAGTATCTTTGGAGGAATCTATTGATCCTATAAAGGGAACAGAGTTTCAAGTGTGTATATTTAATGGTGTGCAGTACATGCTTGTCATATTTGAGATTGCCATCTACTATAACACCTAGAAGTTTACTGTAAGTTACAGTTTTAATGACTGTACTATTTGCTGACTTTATATTAAAAAAATTGCTTTTGATTTTGGCAACTTTTTGAGGTAAAAAAGCATTTTTCTTGGGGCTGAGTGGGAGGTTGGATTCTTTGAGCCGGGTTTCTACAGAGGAGAACCATTTTTGGGCAATAACTTGGAGCTTATTTATTGTTGAGGCCACAGACATTAATGTTGTCATCTGCATGCTGAACTAAACTAGCATAGTGAGTGGAGGTGTTGAGATCATTAGTAAATATATTAAATAAGAGAGGACCCAGGATAGAGACCTAAGGGACACCTGCAATAACTGGCTGGAGAGATGAGTAAGTTTGTTGCCATTTAATAGCTTGTTACCTTCCAGATAGGTAACTAAGAATCCACAACAAGGAGCATTGTAAAAGTCCTATTGAAGACAGTCAAATGATCAGTTGCTGGTACGAGACAATATCAAATGCCTTTGACAAGTCTAAGAACATGGTGGACACAAGCAGACCATTGTTTCTTTGTTGGTTTATTATACTGGTAAAATCTAGTACAGGTGCTGTGGCCTAAAGCCATGTTCTGTTTTTGACAGCAGGTTGAGGTAAGGTATTGCAACAGCTGCAGATGGACCTATTAATTAGTATGCACACAGGGAAGGTTATGACTTTTGAGGCTATTTTTAGGAAGTCTGATGGTAGGTGGTCTACAGCTATGGAAGTAGTTTTTAGTTTAAGGATCAATTTTCTTATGAGTGAGGGAGGTAGGTACTAGACTAAAAGTAAAGAGCTGTGGGTGGTTTTGATTGGACAGGGGTAGAGAGAAGGTGCAGATGTATTAGTGTCTAAGAGAGATAATATTGATTTTATAAAGTAGGAATTAAACTGTGTGCAGCTAGAGTCTGTATTGTCTGTTTTTGCTGAGGGAATAATGGTCTTGCAAGGGTCGAGTAGTTTATTTAGTGATGACCAAAAAAGTTTTGGGTTGTTTTTATGCTTGTCTTGCAGGTTGGTGTAGTATCTTTCCTTATCCTGTTTGACATGGAGTTTTGCAAGGTTTCTAAGATGTTTAAATTGCTGAAAGGCATTTTCAGTTCTATATTTATACCAATTTTTCCAGGCTTTTCACTTTTTGTCATGATTTTTTTTTTGTTTCTTTTGTTAGCCATGGTGCGGGGTTGGACTTTACTCTTTTGTCACATACTGGTGCTAGATTATTTAAGATCTGTAAGAATATGTTATTGAAGTGTTCTACAGCAGTATCCAGTGGCATTGTTCTAAGTACATTCAAGTTATATTGTTTTAGTGTTTCAATGAAAATACCTTTGCTGAAATTGATTGTATTTTGTATTTGATTATAGATGTGTCTGTCTAGGTTATAGTGAGTTCTAATAGTGTATATTGTCTCTTACGCTCTCTAAAAGGCAGCCTACTTTTTGTCAGTTTGTCTGGTCTGTTTGTAAGAACAGAGTCTAATGTTGATTGTCTGCCTGAAGTTTTATTGATTCTAGTAGGTGTGGTTATTAATTGTCTTAAGTTGAACAAGTCTATGGATTCAGTGGGGGTACTGGAATTTATGAGTTTCCAGTCTATATTTAAGTCTCTAGATATTAAAGTTAAATGGCTAATGTGTTGGGATATCCAATACAGGATGCTTTTATCAGTATCAGTGTTATTCCCTGGTGGCATATAAATTGCTGTTAAATATATATTTTTCCTATTGTTGATTTTTAAGAGTGTTATTAGAAGTTCAACATTGTTAAATGTGAGTATTTCCAGTGGAAGTAAGGTGACTGTTAGGCAATTATTTAATAGATGATTGTTACACCACCTGCACACTTGTTTTGTCTGTTATGCCTGAATATATTGCATCTGGGGGGAAGGGGGGGAGATCTCATTATCCTTTATTTCTTTTTTAACCAGGTTTCAATGTGGAAAGGGATTATGACAAGGGGGGAAACTCAAGAAATAAGGAGACAGTAGGATTTTGGATGCAGATCTTTAAGGAAAATATCCATACAGAATATTACATTCATAAAGTAGCAGAAATTATTCTAAGAAATAAGCCAACACAAGAGCAGAGAAAAGAGATTCTGCCAATGGGGGTGACTGCAATTAAGGGTACAGAGAATAAGCAAGAGGGAGCTGGAATTTACTGAAGAAAATTGGCAAAGAAACCAAGGTACTGGGGACAAGTAATTAGAGAGGAAAATGTAATAAAATGTGAAGAGGCCAAGAAGACATTTGGACTGCAGGATAGTGATTACCTTCCATATCAAGGATTGATATCAGAGTATAAGCAAAGAGAAAGGAATAGGAGATGCTAAGTGAAAGACGAGACTGGTAGTTTTTAGTAGAATCTAGAACAAAAGCTGCTGTTAAAAATGGATAATTAGTGGGGCATATAAAATACTGAAGGATAACTATAGGAATCAATCAGAAGAGGTTAGAAAGGATTGGAAAGACAGAATGGATAAGCTATTCACAAGTAAACACTTGGCAGATATGTGCACGGCTCCCAAATATGCAACAAAGTCTAGATGATTTAAGATTTTTACTTAGAAGTGTTTACATAGGTATTTTTATACCACAAACAGACTCCAAAAAATTTTTCCTCAGACTGTAAATGGAGGTGTTATGAGGAAGAAATTGATAACTCGGAAAGTATTTTTTGGAGTACGAGTTGGAAGACTTTAAAAATTCCCTGCAGACTACTCTGTCAGAAATTCTGGGTGAGCAAATTGGTGTAACTAAGGAAATAATTTTTTGAGTTGTGATAAAGAATCAGAATTCCGTAGATATAGCAAGGCTTTGCTGAGTTTAATTCTGATGACTAACAAAAAATCAATTATTGGAAAATAGAAATCAAAGTCTAAACCAACCATACTAGATGTAGCGAATATAGTAACATAAATAAAAGAACTGGAAGTGGGATCTTTAGAAAAAGGCATGAGCAAATTACATAGAAAAAACGGAAACTGTGGGAACAAATTATGCAGAATGTTTTGAAGGGGGAATGAGGTTTAAGGAAAGGCAGGAATTGAATGAGCTATGTAATGTTCGATTGACAATGACTATATAGAAGACTATATGTGACGAATAATATTTGCAGCTGAAAATACGTTTTTCATTTATATAAATGCATGATTGCTTATGTCATAAGCGATAATTCAATAAATATGTTTCTTGTTTAAAAAAAAGTCAGTCTGTGCACTTGCATCAACTTTTCCATGACATCTATGCTTTAGTGATGATAGTTCTTCAAAACATACATTTATGTACCTAGATGAACACTGTGGTTTATCTCCTAGCCAGGTACTCATTTTTCCGAGTGACAATAATGAATGCCATGACAATTCAGTTTTATGTTAATTTATCTATGTGCTTTTCAGTCGAATCAACTGGAATTCAGATTTTAATTTTGCAGCCCAGGGTCATTGACCAATTTTTTGTAGACAGCTTAGTTTGATAGTAGCATATAAATATGTAGGAATAGTTTTGTGGTTGTGAAGTGTGTGTTTGGGGGGGTGAATTTTTGTTTAATAGTGTTTTAATACTTTTTTTCTGATATCAGTATGTGGGATTGCAAAGTAGTGCAGAGAAGTGGGTTTTCCCTTTCTTGCACTGTTGTGGGATCTCAGAATTGGCATATATAAGTAGCAGGGGGTGTGGGAGTACAGGGGGCTCCACCTTCACAGAAAATTTTTTTTGTAACTGTGACTGATATGGAGTGGGTTTTTTTTTTTTTTTTTACATTTTGGCTGAAGGCTACTGCTTGATAACCTCTGTACATTCCCTTTCTGAACAAGTGCTATTTAATACTAGCCAAAGAGAATCTCCTCCTTGTTGTAATAAACTGATAGACGAGCTTATTAGGAAACTGCAACATATTATTTATAATTGTTATCAATTATTCCAGTAATGTTAATAATCAGCAGTTGAATCAAATCTTCAGGGGTACCTAAAAGGTAAATTGCTCATCATAAGAGTAAATATGAAAGGAAACCTGCCAGACAACATAAATGCATAAACATATATTCAGTACAAAAGTAAATAGTACTATTGTACCTCTGACTTGTATCTGTGCATCTGTATAGGAAGTGCAAAAAACAGCAACAATGTTGCACTATTTTGTATAAAGTATGTCTTCTATAAGTAAATGTGAACGCTATAAACCACAGCAGTGATATATACTGAGACATTGCAATATGATCTACATGGCGTTGGGAAAAATGCAAGTAATGTGCAGCATGGGCTTTAATGAACTTCCAGGAAGAGTAATTTGTAATTTCAAAGATGCACTTGTGATACCCTTAACTGAGTTATTACATAAACTGACTAGTAGTGAAGTACTGCTTATTAGAAACAGGTACAAATCATACCCACAGTTAAAATATTGCAAGGGACCTGGTTCAAATCATCATCCAGTCTGTCTCGTGCATTACAGGAAAGTTTTGAGAACTCTGTTAACAGCACCTTGAAGCAGCATGAACCCTATAATGCATGCATGGACATTACAAAACAAGGCTTCTCCAAGAAAGATACGTGCTTACAGGCCTTTCAAGCCATTTCAGCAAGCCCAGTTGAATGATTCTCCTTCTTGCGCCTAAGTGACCAAATTGTTTCTAAATCAGGAAGGAGCTCGCTGGCACATTTATTCCCCAGCAGAGACAAGTTGAGTGCAAAGGAGTGGACTAGTCTGCAGATTCTTTGCAGCCTACAAACATGGCTATAGCTGCCTTCAGGAGGTGCATGAGGTGCTGCTGTGCATAAATAAACTCCTGACAAAGTGGTGTACCAGTTGCAACAAGGGCATTCTAGGCTCTTTGTACTGTGATAATACACTTCTGGCCACATTCCTTCCCTTCCATTCTACAGATGTTTCTGGCAGTTTTCCAGTGAATTCCATTCATCAGTCTGATGCCCTTTTCCTTACAAGGCATCCAGAACTGCATGCAGTATTCATGGTGTGATCCAAGATCCTGAACAGCAGAAGCTTTCCTTTTTGCTTCTGGAATCTGTCCCTTTGAGGATACATCCCAGCATTCCATTTTCTCCTGACACTATTTTTTCACTCTGCTTCTGGTGACCTAATCCAGGACTGATCAACAGCCCACATAATTTTCCTGCCCTGCTTTGTTTGCCTTCAGTTCCAGTCTTCTCAGCTGATACTTCAGACTAGGGATGCGACCCAGGGGCAGTACTTTGCATATGTTTGCAAAGAATTACAACGGTCACCTTTCTGAGAACTTGGCTTTCCAAATCCTTCACTATACTTTTCCCCATCTTCCACTTCTGCACTTGTGTCTCATCAGCAAGCAGGTCCATTGTGGTCTTGTTTCCCTCTGATGCATCTCGCATTAACACAGTAAAAAGTACTGAACACAGGATAGACCCCTGTGAGATTCCACCAGTCACTTCTTTACTTCCTGACATCGCTCGTCTCACAATTCTCATGCATTTTACCATTTAATTATATATCTATCCCATTTTCAGCCTTAATCCTGTCCCAATCCTTCCAAATTTTCCTCTCAGGAGAATACAGGGAATAAATGCATTGTCTTATATTGATCTCCTTAAAGCCCTTTCTCTATAGTCTCCTACAGGTTACTGAGAGGCAAGCTATGCCTATCTTACCAGTTATCCTTGGATCCAGCTCTGGTGAACCTTTTTCACATCCACAAAATGATCATCAAAACCACTGCATCCAAGAATTTAAATTTTGCTTGTAACATAAACAAGATGGTGAGACAAATATTTGTCTCAGATGATTCCAATGCTCTGGAAAAGCCTCCCCCCATCTATGTGAAACAGACTCCATCCCTAACCTTATTTAAGCATAATCTTGACCAATGGATGGGAAATCAGAAATTCATCTCAGGTCTGGCCCGGCCCCCATGTCTCTGATAAAGGCAGACTGCAACTATGTCCAAACTAACACACCCCCCATAACCTCTAGAAACTTTCTAATATACCCTCTCCTAATAAATGTCCATGATACATAGGGACACATTTGAGTTGGGTTGCACAGTTAGGCTTATAAAGGCCCTGGTGGTCATCAGCCTATTGCATACCTATGAACCTATTTGGGACAAAGTCAAAAGGCCTTACTGAAGTCCATGAAGACTATATCTACCAGTACTCCAGAAATTCCCATGCCACTATTAAAAGGCCTGCAGCTTTCTGGATTTTTTCCTATTCTCCCCTCCCACACTTGTAAAAAGCTGCTATCATCTGATCCTTTGCAACTTGTGTCCTAGTCAGTGATTTGCTGAAGCTCTCAGTCAGTGTGTCTGCCAACACAGAAGCTGCCCTTCTACTCATTGTGCTTTATCCTTCCAAAAGGCAGCCAAATCCCCTCTAAAATTCCTCCCTGTACTCTGGTATTTGTCTACTGTTCCCTCCATTGTGCTCTGGAATGCTCTGTAATTGAAACAAAGCATTCAGTTCAATACCTCTTGCTAGGGCATGTACTTCCACATTTTCCAGTTACTTCCTTAACATTGATTTCTAGTTTATCAGCAATGTAACTGAAGCAGGTGATTTATTTTTCAGTTGTATGTCCTCCAACAATTCAGCCGGTGAGAGAGTCTCTGTAATGAAGTACTCCTGCACTATAAAATTGTGAGATAAAAGTCTACTGTAACAAAACTCCAAGGAATATCATGAGACACTTCATTGTTTGTACAGTTGCCACCACTTGTCCACTGGAATCAAGACAGTGGGGGATAGGATTTTATAAGGCTGAGCTATCACTCCTATAGAAATTTTCTGAATTTCTGACTCTTGTACAGTAGCTACTTTTTTAAGTTATCCCTATCCTTGAAAATATAGATTCATCCCAATTTCAACTCAGATCTGTAGTTCATCAAATGTCCACTTCCCCACTATTGGTTCATTCCCTGTGTGGTTATATATAAATAATAGATTATAAGGGCAGCCACAAGCATTTTCTTTCTAGGTAATCTGGGAGAAATTTTGGTGAGCTGTTTCAGTGGGGTGAGACTTTGATGAACTATCATGAATCTTTTTACTGCACCAATTGCACCTGCTTGCCCTCTTTCAGTTTATTTCAAGGACCTTGGAAATTAAAACTTACATATAAGACAGGCAGTTTCGTTGAAAGGCCAGCAATTCTGTCCTTTGAGTGAATGCTTTAGTTTCTCAAAGAAAGTCTTTTTTCTGTTTTTTTTTTTTTTTTTTTTTATATGCTTAACCTCCAGACATGTTAAGGAGCCAAAGGAAGCAATGACTTAATTTTTGTTTTGAAGCTCTCACACATCTTTCTAAAGACATAAAGAACTCCAGTCTTGTTGCTTTCTGGTGATCCAGAGACTGACAAGCTTTCTGGCCAATGAAGTCAACAGGTCCACTGTTAAATCACACCTATTTTGAAGAGATATGGGAAAAGTAGATGTCTTGCAGCAAAGACTCACTTTACACATCTTTGCATGATACTAGGTAGATGTGTAGAATGGTATACTCATTTACAGACTTGCACTGGAAGTTCTGTCTGGCAGATACTGTTGCGGTACCTACTGAAAACACCTGTTGGCTGTGCCCCTTTTAATATACAATTTTGGTACCAAATCAAAAATTGTACTCATTTTAAATCTCGCCTTACAAATTGAACCAGCAGTATTACAATTTATATAATTTCAGATATTTCTGTATGCACTGATATTAGATACTGTTGTTCGAAGATTCATCATTTTAGGTAGTTGCTCTATATACTGCTGACTTAAATAAGTATAGTAAAACCGCTTTAAGTTTGGCTTATTTACAAAGTGTGATTACAAAAAAAAGAATTTATGTTCTTACCATAATGTTCCATCGGTGTTGTTGATCTTCATTCATTCTTGACAGTTGGGTCTCGGTTCCGTCCTCAGAACTGACTCAGCCTTTGTAACAAGCTCACGCCAGTCAGAAACACTTGAGCTAAGGCTACCCATAGTGCCTCTCTTCCCTTCAGATCGAGTTTGTCCGTAGAAATAAAAAAATGAAAGCTTTGTCTGAGCAACTGCCCTACTACAGTACCAGGACTATTTCCAAACCTCCAGGAATCTTTGGAGGGAGTAGGAGGGTGAGATGTCAAGAATGAATGAAGATCGACAACACAGATGGAAAGTTATGGTAAAAACATAACTTCTTTATCTGATGTCAATCTTCATTCATTCATGACAGATTCCCTAGCTACTTTATGTCCTGGGAGGCACTATGGAAGGATATTCCTAAGCATCATAAAGCCAAAGGATGCTCTTCCTCTGGAGACCATATTCAATTTATGATGAGTGCTAAAGGTATGAGGGGTAGCCCAAGTAGCTGCTGCGCAAATGCCATCCATGGAGGCTCTAGAATGAAAGGTCACTGAAGTGGAAACTGATCTGGTAGAGTGAGTCTTGGCTTTAGTTGATAGACTCATTTTATTTTGGTGATAAAGATGATGCCATCTCTCAACCATTTCGACAAGGTGACTTTGGAAACTGGTTTTCCCAGTCAAGTATCTGAAAAAGACAGGAACCGTTGGTCCGATTTTTTGAATGATTTCGTTCTAAGTAAAAATGCAATTGTCTGTGTACATCCAACAAATGCAAACAATATTCTCCTTTGTTTGAAAAATTCAGTAAGAAAACTGGCTGGTCAATGGATTGGTTAATATTGGAGTCTGAGACAACTTTGGGTAGAAAGGAGGGGTTTGTCCTAAGGGATACTCTCTCTTTATGAAAAATTATGTATGGTCACTTTACACACAAAGCCTGCAATTCTGATATTCTTCTGGCTGAAGTGATGGCTACCAGGAACAAGGTTTTGCAGGTAAAAATTTGATATCACAGGTGGCTGCTGGCTCAAAGGGCTGACGGATCAAAGTTTGTAAGACTAACATCAAATTCCAAGGTTTAATGGGCTCTTTAAAAGGTGGCTTCAGATGCATAACTCCCTTTAGGAAGGTTTTGCAGAGGCGATGGGATATCATGGAAAAATTATCAAAACCATTATGGAAATTTGAAATAGCTGCTAAATGAATTCTGACAGTAGAAGCTGAGGCTCCTGAGTGGAGTAAAGTTGATAAATATTCTAACATTATTAATTGAGGCTGAAAAAGGGGTCAACTCCTCCTCCTTGAGACCAGATCACAAATCTGTTCCATTTACTAAGATAAAGTTTCCTGGTGGATGGTTTATGGGAAGCCAGAAGTCTCTTTTGTACTGGGGAAGATAGGTTATTCTGCCTGGCATTTATTGGAAGTGGAGGTACCAAGTGGTCAGCTTGAGACCTAGTAGGTTGAGATGGACCAGCCCCTGTAGATGAGACAGCAGTCCCGAAGTTGGGTCCAGAGCCCACAAATGGTGAACCAGGTGAGGCCAAAGAAAGGGAAACCAGACTTGACGAGGCCAAAAGGGTGCAATGAGGATCACTTTGCTTCTCAACCATTGCACTTTCTTCAAAAACTGGGAAATTAGGGGAAGTGGAGGAAAGGCATAAAGGAGTCCCAGGGGCCAATCATGCAGAACAGCATTTCTCGGGGATTAGGACAAAGTAGCTGCTGCATTTGTGGTTTATGGGAGATGCAAACAGATCACAGCAAGGCTGACCCCATTGATGAAAGAGCTCCTTCGCTACTATGGGATTGACAGACCACTTATTTGCAGGAAAATGCATCTGCTCAGTTTGTCTGCAATCACATTGGAATTCCCCAGAATGTGCATTGCTATCAGAAAGTGGTTGGAGGCGATTGGCCATTGCCATACTTTCAGGGCTTCCTGGCATAATGGATAGGATCTTGTTCCTCCCTGTTTGTTGATGTGCCAGACGACCGACATGTTGTCTGACTGGATAGCAACGGTCCCCGACGGAAGGGCAGATTGGAATGCTTGCAACACTAAAAGCACTGCCCTCAGTTTTAGGACATTGATATGCAATTTGGCTTCTAAGGGGGACCAAGTGCCTTGGACTGTCTTTACCTGAAAATGCCACCCTACCTCATCAGGGATGCATCCATGGTCACTACGGCCTTGGGCTGAGGGGGAGAAAAAGGGCAATTCCATAACTCCTCTTCTGGCTTCATCCACCATTTCAGATCCTTTCATCAATTTATGTAGATTGAATAAGACATGGGGTGTGTTAACAGAGACCACTGTGACACTAGCAGCCATTGAAGCAGCCTCATGTGGAACCTCGCCAGAGGAACTAGGGTGATTGTCGCTGCCATTGACCCTAGAAGTTGTAAGACTAAGTGAGCTGGGACTATGTCTTGAGAGAGTATCACTTGGAGTTATGACCTTAACCTTTGTAGACTGTGAAGAAGTTTAGCAGCCACAAAGGATCTCATGTCAAATGTTGCTCCAGTGAATTCTATGCTTAGAATGGGTGCCAGTTTTGACTTTCCTTTTATTGAAATGCATAAGAACTCTGCCAGTTCTGGAATGTAGTGTAAGGCATTAAGCAGTAGATACCTGGTGGGGGTGGTAAGGAGCCAATCTTTTAAATATGGAAATACCCGGAATCCTTGCAGCCTCAGATGAGCTGCTACCACTGCCATACATTTGGTGAACACCCTAGGGGCTATAGTGAAACCAAAGGGCAGTGCACAAAATTAGTAATGATTTGCTCCCGGCTGGAAGTGGAGGTATCTTCTGGAGTGCTTGTCCATTCTTATGTGGTAATGCTCATCCAGAAGGTCTATTGAGCACATCCAATCATCTTTCTCCAGAAACAGAAGGATAGACTGGACAGTGACCATCTGGAATTTTGACTGACAAACTTGTTCAAGATACTGAGGTCTAGAATCGGCCTCCAGTCCCCTGTCTTTTTTGGCACTAAAAGGAATCTTGAGTAAATTCCAGATCCTACTCTGTCTGGTGGGACTGTTTGGATGACACTTTTTTTGAGCAGCTTTTGAATTTCTTGAGCTGCTGTGTCCCTCTGACTGGGTGGAATGCTGGGGATTTGTCTTTTTGGCCTTAAGATCAAAGGGGATAAGAAAGCCACTGGTAATTATTGTCTGCACTCAGGAATCTGATGTTATTGAATGCTAGGCTAAGTGGTGCAGAGAGAATCTTCCCCTGACTGCCTCCAGAGGTAAGCTATTTGGCCGCTCCTCAAATAGGGATGCCCAGAGAAAGAATCTCTGGATCCCTGGTTACATGGGCCCCCTCTGCCACGGGAGGGGCATCTTCCTGACAAGTTCTTCCCTCTGCCCCAGGGAAAAAACTCGCCATATGTGTCCCAAAAAGGCCCTTGGGACTTCCTGAAACACATCTTTCCACTTCTCTGATTCCTGGAATAGCGTCTCTGAGGAGTGGAAAAATGTACGCCCACAGCAGAAAAGGTCTTTCCATCCTTTTCACACTTGGCTAATGTGTCTAGCTTTTGGGCCAAACAGCAAGGAACCATCAATGGGAGCATTGACTAAGGAAGATTTGAAGGGGTCCACAAAGTCATACAAGCACATCCAGGTGTGACATCTCATGACAATGCCTGCAATCACTGCTCTGGCCGCCCCCTTCAGTTGTATGTGCAATCAACTCCATGGACGAGTTGGAGATGGATTCTTGGGTCACAAGCTGGGAGGCAACCTTATCACGTACCTCATCAGACACTGCTCCCACTAGGGTTCCTGAGAGCTCACTGATCAGGTCCCCTTGAAGACGGGTGAAATATGCCAAATAATTCAACGACCATATGACAAAGGTCATTGAAGCATAAACCCACTTCCCTAATCTATCTAACATCTGTGACTCATAGTTTGGAGGATGGAGACTAGGATTCTCCTCTGTGAGTTCCTTCTTTGTGGCAGCCGTCACCACCATAGCATCTACTGCTAAACCCTTGGACAGTGGGGTTGATCCTCAGGGGAAGAGAGAATTTTGTCAGGTCTCCGGGGAATTGGCTCAATAATGTCAGGGGCCTTCTAAGCACGCTGCACGATGAGCTTGACTAACTCATCTGCAGGTGGGGGTCACCCAGGAAGTAGAAGGTTGGGCATGGAAAGCCTGCAAGAAGACAGATTCCTCAGAGGAATGGCTGGTGGACTTCCAGTCACCCCTCTGCTTTAAGAATTTCTATGACGTCTCCAAAGGAGACATCTTCAGGGGACAACTGTGTGGACCCTTCCCCTTCATCATAATCTGTATCCTCTGTGAGAGAGATTCTTCCAGAGAATCAACGTGCTTCCTCTTCCATTATCTCTTACAGGGTGGCTCATCAGGGGGGAGGGTCTGAGGAGGACACCGAAGAGAGGGTATCCTGCAGTAGGGTGTCTTGCTCCTCCCATGCCTGCTGTCCCTATGTAGTAGATTGTGACAGCTGCGAGCCAGAGGATACATATATATATATATATGACATTCTGACATAGAGGGTGCTGTGAGCCTGCTGAGGCGAGCACCCTCTCCATAATCTGAAAAGCAGGCCCACCTGAAGAGGGATGGGAGGCTGGAACCAAGAAAGACAACCTTGGAAACTGCTTCGAGCCCACTCCGCAGAAGGAGCTGTGAGAGGACTTGGAACTGTCAAAACAACCAGAACCATAGGCGGCACCATGGAAAAAAATTGGTGCCATACTAGGGATTCCAGAGCCAGCAGCCAAGTCACAGTCCCATGGGTGAGCTGGGTCTGACTGGGCTGAGGTCCACAGAGTGGGTTCTGGATCTAAGGTGAGATCCACCATTGGTACCAAAGAAGTTGGCACTGGGAGAGGCATCAGCATTGAGGGCTCCAAATCCTGTGGGGAGGTTGAAGGGGGGAAAGATAAGTTGGAGTCCATGGAGAAAAAACTCAGCTCTGTGTGGGAGGGAGAGCCTAGACAGGATTGGAATACCTCTGGCTGTCAACAGCTGATCCACCAACCTAACTACATCAAACTCTGAAAGGCTCCTGGTGGAACAAATAGACATCCCCGAGGGAGATTCTGGATGATCAATAAAGGGACTAAACTGCTGACCAACAAAGGGGTCAATAGATAGGGAATATAGAGTCCTGGCTAGAGATTTGACCAAAAGCTTGTGTTGGTGGGGAAGTGACCAGTTTTGCAAGGGAAACTATTACCGGTGCCGAGAGGGGTCTGAGGTACCATGGAAGGGGACGGTACTGTGGTAAGTTTAGTCGGTTCCATGTGAGTAGTTGGCACCGTGGAAGGGGTCATCTACTCCGGTGCTGAGACAGTTGCCGGTGCAGATTTCAATTGTTTAGGCTTTGGTTCCATGGAGACATGCCCTTTGGATGATATCCGTTTCTGAGATTGAGGAGACACTGGAACTGAGTGGCCCCTCTTTTTTGCTAATTTTTTGGGAGGCTTTGACACCTCCATCTCAGACAAAGCCTCTGAAAGGGTTTTTTAACAACCCCTTTAGTATCAACTTGTTTTGACGCTCTGCAAGGGTCTGGGCACTAAAACCTTTGCAGAGTTTGCACGGAGGCTAAATATCTAAGTGTGGCACATCTCCAAACGATAAATACAAGAAAGATCCCCATTGGAGTTGGGCATCTTTCTGCCACATTTCCCACATTGCTTAAATTCAGTTGCACCTTTCTTCTTCTCAGCCATCATTAGGTAAATTACAAAAAGTAATGAACAGCTGTTCATGTGATCACACACACAACAGTGAAAATCAGAGCAAGTTAAAGATTTTTTTTTTTTTAAATGTACCAACAATGGTAGCAAGAGAAACACCCAGAATGGTAAAGGAGAAGAAAGGAGTAAGAGGGGGAAGAATACCAACAATGGTATTTAAGCATTACCAGAGGTAAGAGGGAAGGGAGGGGCCTATACTAACTATGGTAATGAAGAAATACCAAATAGGTAAAGAAAAATTGGTAAAACAGCACTCGCGCACTAATCTGGTAATATAGTATAAATGACCAAAAAATATTAAAGACAGGAGTTATAACAAAGAAATATATTGAGAAATATATAGAAAAATAAAGCACTTGGCGTGAAAGCATGGCCTGTCGCATCTTGAAACTCTATGTGGCAAATAAGATCTGAGAGGTAAGGAAGACAGGCACTATGGGTAGCCATAGCGCAAGAGTTTCTGGCTGGCGCGAGCTGGTTACAATGGCCGAGTCGGTTCCGAGGATGGAGCAGAGACCCAACTATCATGAATGAATGAAGACTGACATCAGATCTTTACTTACAATGCAGGAGTTCCACTTGTCACAGGGGTTGGATGCTTGTATGTTGTGGCTTTAACTGGTGGTTCAGGTCAATTCTTCTATTGGACATTTTGCACTATTTTGATAAGCTCACCTCTTGACAGGGTACTGTACTTACACACAAGATATACTGTTGAATAAGACACATTCACCAAAATCACTCTTCACAATTACTGAATTTGTATCACTGGAAGGAAGACTTTGTGTTTTATGCTTCTAAGTAGACTGCAGGTAATTCTTACAAGTTTTTAAAATAAAGCATTTCCTCTAGGAATAAAAGTAAGGTATACTAATATTTAGGAAAATAGTAGAGAAAACACTTAACAAAAAAGGGTGGGTGGAGGGAACAAACACATAATGAAGAGGAAAAAGAACACATCTAAATCAATGAGGTTTCCCATGCTGAAACTCACAATACAGCTAATGAATCTTCATACGGTAATACTACTATGGAATTTTGCATCTGTATTAGGAAACCTAATATCTCTGTTAAAGGAAATTGAATTAGTAAAGTTAAAAAAATATATGATGCTCCAAAATCAGGCACTTTGTCCTTGGTGAAGACTATTAATGATTCTGATAGCATTATATTATTGCAAATGGGATAAGATAATGCATTTTATTTTTCAAAGGAACTTTTGAACCCACCTAAGTGTGACAGGAAGGATACCATGGGGGATGACTTTAGTAGTCAAGAGAATGCAGTTAGGAAGAAGCTAAAGCACAGGGGAGGGATGGCATGTTGTTATATGCATGATCTACAAAGCCTGAACCTTGTGCTGGACTGTGGGGAACTAAAAATTGCACACAGTAGTTTACTTTCTAATGGTAATATATCACAGCTAATGATATGTCATCTGGGAAAAAATATTAATATTGGTTGAAAAAAATCAACTAGAAATCGTTATGACTTTCACACTGGAAAAAATATTGTATCATCTCTAGCAAGTTTAAAAATGACAGATTCAAACTTACAGGGTATTTTTTTACTGGGAACACAAAGAAATGCAGTGTGAATGACATTTATGACATCTCCTTAAATCACATGACATGGTCAGTATGTCTACCTTTGGACAGTATGGAAACAAACCAGATTCAGGTTACATTCAGCAAAATCAAACCATACATTTGTAATACAAGGCTTCATCAACTGTATACAGTGTACAAAATAAAAGTGATTACTCATTCACAGCAATGTCACTGACTACAAAATGTTTAAGGGCAAACTACATTTAATTAAGATACTAGTTTTCTACAACTCCCTTAATGATATCAAAGTTAAATTTAAACTGAATAACAAATATACAACAATTTTGAGACAAATCAAAGAGCTAATCTCTACTTTAGGTAGTTTCCCAAATAAGGTACAAGAAGAAATAAACACGGCTACATCACTCCTGAAATGTCTAATAATTAAAAGGAAGATGTTATCAACTACTTACAACCTGGTTTCTACAATTAAATATCAATCTTCTATTACTTTTGCACAATATTGGAGAAGCAAAAACCCTGAACTGACTGATGCCCATCTCTCCCAAGCAATTAACAATACGAACAGATTTGCCCCTTTTAAGAAACTATTATATACCCAATTAATGATTACTATACACCAGAATGTTTAAACACTTTCCTCCCCAGCACTTCCCCCTTCTGTCCTTTTTGCTCCACAGCGACTGCCGACCTCTTGCACGTCTTATGGTACTGTAAATATGCACAAATTCTATGGGACTCCTTAAGGGTTAAACTTAGAAAAATGGGATATGCCAAATCCACTCTCTCATGGGAGTTTGCTATACTACACATAGGTCACTCTGGCATACCCACCACTGAACTTAGGATTCAGATTGCTCTTTTTATGTTAATGAAGCTTTACATTACACAGAACTGGTTGGATCACTCTAAATTAGACTGGGATAACTTTAGGAACATGGCATCCAAGTATATTCTATCTCAAACTAACTACTAATAATATTAACAAACGCCTGAAATGCCTCAGTTTCTGGAGTATTACCCTAGATTGCATCCTAAAATAACATAGAATGGTTTTCTATATCTATTATCCTATGTAAATACTATCATCAGTCTCTCCTCTACAGAGACTCACTCCATTATGCTCTCTAATGGTTACCTATGTGCATATCGTTAATAGAAAAATAAGAAATAGATATCAAGCTTTAATAAATGTAATTAAAATCTTGATACTACAATGTAGCACTACTTGTAAATAATTGTATGCATGTGATGCTTTTCCCCTTTAATCTTTATTCTATTTTACTATATAGCTAATTACTGAATTTTTGACTATGTGCCAAAAACAATATTTTGTATTAACAGTGTTAACATTGTCGAGTTTCTTATATATACGTTTATTCTTCTCTTTTTTCCCCTCCTCTTCATACTGAGAAAATGAATCTTAAGAATGCTTGCTGATTACCGGAATGACAAATGGCTTTTACTGTCTATGTATACTGATTATCCCCAGTTAAACATTTGCTGTTATGTTTCACAATATGCATAATGAAACTAAAATAAAATAAAGATTTGAAAAAAAAAGATACTAGTTTTCTGATTAGTAAAATTTTTGACCATCTATATCTTCCTTTTAGGAAACCTTTCCAGTACAGAAGTAGAAGTGATGGACTTCACCACTTTTTTTTTCCCAAAAACTTTATTTGATTTTTGCACATATATAAAAGACTTCACCACTTTCTAAACTATTACTCTTGTAATGCTCAAAGTATTGGTAAATTTTAAGAACTGAAATTCATGTTAGATCAAGAAGTTTACAAAGTTGTTGTAATTGTAGAGGCCTGGAACTGTCTTATCATTAAGTTTCCTGGATATATACAATATGAATGTATAAGAGAACAGCATGGTGGAGGAGGAAAAAGAAGTTATGTTCTTACTATAACGTCCCATGTTAGTAGTCCATCTCACCCTTCATTCTTTACATATGGGATCAGAGCCGATCCTCTGCTCCAACTCGGCCTATTTACAAGCTGGAAGACTTCTGGTTGGTTTGTGGCTAGGTAGATATCCCATGGTGCACGAGTACAATCCCCAGATTTTGTTTGCTGCTGACTAGAAAAAAATAAACAGCCCACAGAAAAAGCCAATACTAAAAGGTCTCCATAAATAATGAAATTAGTATTTTTCTGTCTCTAAGTACTTCCAGGATGGGGGCAGGAGGGTGGGTTCGAAAGAATGAAGGGTGAGATGGACTACTAACATGGAACATTATGGTAAGTACATAACTTCTTTATGTTAAGTAGTCCTATCTCACCTTCATTCTTTACATATGGGGCAGCATCCCTAGCATCTTATCCTTGGGTGGCTCAAGGAAAAATACTCCTGAGTACCATGGAACCAAAGGAGGTTCTACCCCTGGAGATTAAATCCAATTTGTAATTAGTAATAAAAGTGTGAGGGGTAGCCCATGTAGCAGCTGCACAAATATTGTCAAGTGGAACCCTGGCTTGAAAGGCTGCAGAGGTAGATTGAGATTTGGTAGAATGAGCCTTGATTTTAAAGGGTAAAGGTTTGTCCTCGGAACTGTAAACATAAGCTATACAGCTAGAAATCCAGTTAGAGTCACTTTGGAAACTGGTAAGCCCAACCTGGATTCGGAGAAGGAAATGAACAATTGATCCGATTTTTTAATGTCTTTAGTCTGGTGCAAATAAAAACGTAATTGTCTATGGACATCCAGTTGGCGAAACCTGTACTCAGCTGCATTGGAGTGATTCGGAAAGAAAACCGGAAGCTCTATGGACTGATTCAACGTGGCCTGGGAACAGACCTTGGGGACAAAGGAAGGGTTAGTACGAAGGGACACCCTGTCTTTATGAAAAATCAGATAAGGCGGTTTAACAGACAAGGCTTGCAATTCTGACACTCGTCTGGAAGACGTGATAGCCACCAAAAACATCTTCCAAGACAAGAGCTTCAAAGAGCATGAATGAGAAGGTTCAAAGGATGGAGATGTTAATTTTGATAACACAAAGTTTAAATCCCATGAGGCCAAAGGCTCATGAACCGGAGGTCTAAGCAAAGTGGCACCTTTGAGGAAGGTTTTGCACAATTTATGAGACATCAAGTTGGAATCTGGAAACCCCAAGTGGAAATTTGAAATTGCTGCCAATTGGACTCGGATAGTGGCAGCCGCAGATCCTTGGTGAAATAGTTCAGAGAGAAATTCCAAAACCACGGGAATGGAGGCAGTGAAGGGGTCAACATCCATTTTCTCCACCCAAAGAGAGAATCTTTTCCATTTACTGGAATAAAGTTTCCTAGTTGAAGGTTTATGAGAAGACGTAAGGATACGAGTTATGGAAGGTGAGAAGTCAGGAAGCCTGACTAGGGATGGAACTGGAGCAGCCACGCTGTCAAATTAAAGGTGTGTAATGAGGTGTGAAGCGAACCTGACATGCGAGTCAACAGGTCTGGAACTGGGTCCAGAATCCAAGGATCGTCCAGGAGAAGAGGCCCGAGGAAGGGGAACCAAACCTGGCGAGGCCAGTAAGCAATGAGGATTAACTTGCTTCCCAGCCATTTTGCTTTCTGAATCACCTTGGGAATGAGGGGAAAGGGAGGGAAAGCATACAGAAGACCCAGGGGCCAATCGTGAACAAGTGCATCTCTGGGTGACTCCCCCAGAGGGGGGATGAGTGAAAAGTAGCTGCTGCAATTGGCATTGATTGGACTGGCAAAGAGGTCGCAGCAAGGCTGTCCCCACCTGTGGAAAATCTGTTCTGTTTCCTGTTTCAGAGACCACTCATGAGGCATCAGAATTGCCTGGTTGAGCTTGTCGGATATCATGCTGGTCATCCCTGGAATGTGCATCGCCACCAGTACCCCCTGTGAAGATATCGCCTATTCCCAAACTCGCATGGCCTCTCGACAGAGTGGGTAAGATCTGGTTCTGCCCGGTTTGTTGATATACCATACTACCAACATGTCTGACTGTATTGCAGTAGTCCCCGGAGGAAGAAGGTCATGAAGTGCTTGCAGTGCCAGGAGCACCACCCTCATCTCTAGAACACTGATATGCAGGCAAGCCTCGTGGTCTTGGCATACATCTTGGACAGTCCTGCCTAGATAATGCCCCCCCACCCTATCTCTGAGGCATCCGTGGTCACGGTGGCAACGGGTTGGCGAGGAACAACTGAACAGCCTGTGGTCAGTTGATTGGGTAATGTCCACCAAAGGAGGTCCTTTGTGCAAGATTCTGTCAGTAGAATGTGATGGGATAATGGAAGGTGCTGAAAGGATCATCGGGATGACAGGAGCCACTGAAGAATTCTCATGTGTAACCTGGCTAGTGCCACTAACAGTATGGTGGAAGCCATGGCCCCAAGGAGCTATAGAACAATCTTGGCTTTGACCCTTTGCAAGGGAAGAAGGAAGTGAATTTGAAACACCAGGTTTTGTGCCCTTTCGGCAGGAAGACTAACCACCATGTTTACTGTGTCTATCTCTGAGCCTATAAAATTCACAGATTGAGAGGGCAATAAGGCAGATTTTTCCCAATTTATAGAGATTCCCAGTTGGGCACAAAGCTGAATAATATTGTCCTTGCTCTGAAGGAGTAGATGCCTGGTGGGGGTGGTCAGGAGCCAGTCATCCAAATATGGAAACACCTGGAATCCTCGACATCTCAGGTGAGCTGTCACTACTGTCTTACATTTGGTGAACACCCTGGGGGCTGTGGTGAGACCAAAGGGCAGAGCACGGAACTGAAAGTGACTGGTTCCCAGCTGGAAGTGTAGATGACTCCTTGACGCCCTGTCCATTTTTATGTGATAAGCGTCTTGGAGATCTATTGAGCACATCCAATTGTCTTTCCCTAACAATGGGAGTATAGACTGCAGAGTTACCATCCGGAACTTGTCCTTCTTTACTGATCCATTTAATCTGCTGAGGTCCAGAATGGACATCCAGTCCCCTGTACATTTTGGCACTAAAAAGAATCTGGAGTAAGTTTTGAATCCTATTTAGTCTGCTGGGATGGTTTGGATGACTCTTTTTGACAGCAACTTGTTGACTTCCACAGTTGCCTGATCCCTGTGATTGGGTGGAACATCTGGGATCTTCTTGGGAACAAAAGGTGGAAGAGAAAAGGGTATTACATAACCTCTGGTAATAATTCTTTGTACCCACTTGTCTTGAGTGATACTTAGCCAGGCTTCTGGATACAAAGAAATGTGACCTCCGACCAGCCCCAGAAAAGCAGTCAGGCCCCACCATCAGGAGCGCTGTTAAGGCCAGCCCTGAAAGGAATCGTGACCTCCCTGGTTTTGCGGACCGCCCCTGCCACTAGGGCGACATCTACCATTTCCTCCTCCTCCTCTGCCTCTGAAGGAGGAGTCACCCTGTGCTTCCTAGAAAAACCTCTGGGACTTCTTTAACCACATTTTACTGCCCCTCTGACCCTTAGGGTATGGTCTAGAGGGAACAGTAAAATGTACTCCCATGGCAGTGTGTTTTTCCTTCTTGCTCATACCAGGTGAGTGTGTCCTTTACCTTGGATTCAAACAATGAATAACTGTCGAATGGGACATTGGTAAAGGTAGACTTAAACGGTTCCGCAAAGTTACACAAACGCATCCAGGAATGACACCTCAAGGATATTCCTGAACCCACTGCCCTGCTCACACCATCGGCTGAATACGAAGTAAGCCGCATGGAGGAGTTAATGATAGAGGTCAAGGTGGACAACTGGGCAGAAACCTTGTTAGGGACTCCCTCAGTACATGTACCTTGTATAGAATCTCCTAACTCTTTAAGGAGATCTCTCTGGAGCCTAGTAAATTGAGTAAGGTAATTCAGTGATCTAAGGGTAAACGCCACTGAATAGAAGATATCCTTCACATATCTGTCCATCGTTTGAGACTCCTTATTCGGTGGATGAACAGAAGTCATCTCAGCTAATTCCTTCTTAGTTGCTGCCGCCGCCACCACCACCATGGCATCTACAGGCACACCTTTAGATAAAAAGTATTTTCCTGGAGGGGAAGAAAGGAACTTGTTTGTTCTCCTGGGAACTGGCTCCATGGCATCAGGAGTATCCCACACCTTTCAACTAACTAAATCCTTCAGTTCGTTGAAAGGTGGAGACACCCAAGAGGCAGAAGGTTGAGACCCGAAAGCTTTCAGGTACACAGACTCCTCATCAGAAAAGGTGACAGTGGGCCAGTCGCACCTCTGTTTAAGGATCTCCAGGATGTCTACAAAGGAGACATCTGCAGATGACATGGGGGACCCTTCCGACTCCTCAAGGTCAATGTCAGACGACAAAGACTCATCCTGGGAGTTGGCATGCTTCCTCCTACAAGTCTTCTTCTGTGGGGGCTCCTCGGAAGGACATTCCGGGGAGGTCTCGGAAGAATGGGGGCCACCGGTCTCTGCTGCCGCTGGAGGGAGTAGGAGCTGAGAAAGAAATAGGTGCTATGAGGGGAAGAGTGCTGGTACCCCCGGTAGGAGCTGATGGTTGGGACAGCACACTCACCATCATCTCGAATGCCAACCTTTCCGGCTCCGAGGAGACAGAGGATGCAGTCGGCACCAGAGCCATCAGCTCCGAGATAGATGCAGGGTCCAAACTCACCCTAGCCAATGCACCGAGAGGAAGACTCAGAACCAAAGAAGTTTTGTTCCAAGCATCCCTGTCGGGTCCGACCGGAGAGTTTCAACCCCTGGACACTACAGACAGCACCAAAAGTGTCAGAGCAGAACTCGGCTCCAAAACAGCCACAATTGGAGCTGGAGCCGAGAGTTCCACTAGTGCTACCAGGCACTCTGGCTCCCAAAAACAAGCCAACAACAATTTAGGCAAAGCAGACGACTTCAAAAGTCTCAGCACTACCCTCTCCACATCTTCTTCCGATAAACTCCTGGATGACATGATAGGAGATCGAGATCTTGAAGGTACAGGAGACTTCACTAACAAGGAGACCGGTAGAGGGTCCATAGACCGGCTGTGAGAAGTAGTCTTAAGAGTCTCAGCAGTCGGCTCCAAAAAACATGGAACCGACCCTGCAACAGCAATGCCACACTCAGTTGGCTCCGAGGTCTGTGTAGCCGATGAGACAGTTTTTGCAACTTTAAGAGGTTGCTCCAAGACACCAGCCAGTGCAAGGGAGGGCCTCTTGGCAGATTTAGACTTTCCTTTAAGCAAATTTGGAGAATGATGAGGAACTAGACAAGTCTTCCTCGAAGGAAGGTTTAAGAAGACCTTTTAGAATTAACTTATTCTTCCTTTCCTGCAACACCCTGGGACTAAAGGCATGACAGAATAAACAGGTTTCCTGTAAATGGATGGCCCCTAAACAGTAAACACAATTACCGTGACCATCCATTAAGGACATCTTTTGGGAGCACCTAACACATTTCTTGAAGCCGGATGGCTTATGCTCCTTACTCTCTTTAGACATTCTCCAATCAATAGCACACACACACACACACACACACACACACACACACACACACACAGAAGAAAAGGAGGAGGATGACTAGGTCCTCTAACTTAAAAGGGCCTAGCCCTGCTGAAAAGAAAGATACCACAAAGACTAGGTCCTCTAACTTAAACGGGCCTAACCCGGGCAAGAGGGGATAGGGTTTTCTAACATAAACAGACCTAACAGTTATAAAGGAGAATAGCGCACTCAACAGAATAGTCAATGATAGTACAAGTCAACTGCAAAAACAAACAGAATGAAGTTCTGTCAACAAAATTAGCAAACGATGCTAACAGCAATCTAATAACTCTAAATAGTAAGCAGAAACCGCTAAATTCTATTTAAACATACAGAATACTAGTGCACAAAAAGTGCCTACTTTAATCCAAGTAGTAAGCTTGGTACACGGGATACCAAGAAGAAAATAACGGCCAAAGGCCAAAAATTGCACCAAATGGCACAAATATAAGATAACTTTATACTACGCTAATTGAATACTACAAACAGTAACAATTTAACTAAAGAGAACCAAATATCTAATGTAAGCTAAACAGTGAAGAAACATTGAAAAAAGTTAAAAATATGCAAACACTTAGCCAGAGCCAAAGAGAAGCACAACAGAACTCGTCTACATGGCAAATGAGATCTGGGGATTGTACTGGTGCACCATGGAATACCTACCTAACCACGAGCCAACCAGAAGTCTTCCAGCTTGTAAATAGGCCGAGTCAGAGCAGAGGATCGGCTCCGATCCCAAATGTAAAGAATGAAGGTGAGATAGGATTACTTAACATCATGGTACTTCGTCCATGAATACATTCACTGTATCCTAGCTTCTACTAACAACATTTGTAGAAATTCTTATTATGGACATAATTGGGGTAAAATATTCTGTTTGTTTAATTAAATGTTACTGAAGTCCAAGAATGCATTCAATCGAAGATTAAAAATAATTACAATATTTGGTTAATATCCTTGAACATCCAGATTGTTTATAAATGAGGGACTTTAACTATCCCAGTATAAATAGGGAAGAGTATTCTGCTGATTAGGTTCATAGGTTGGTACTAGGCTATCTGCCCGAAGGTATTTATAAGCCTAGCTGGAATGTGTTGGCTTTCGCCACCCCCTTAGATTAGTTCCCTGTGCCTCTGTCCAGCAGAGCCATTGAAGTGATCCCTGGGGTAAACTTTCTGTTTCCCATCCACTTGTTAAGGTTTCTCTTGAAGAGGGTTAGCGAGGAGCTCTGCCTAATGTAGATTGGAATCTTGATTCAGACCATGGGAAGTCTCTGGGACAGGAATCTATCCCTCCAGCACGTCCTATTAATTGTTGTGGTGAGATTTAGATCCCTGGAGCATGTGGCTCGAGGGGATATGGTTTTCTTTAGGTGGAGCATGTCCATCAATTCTGGGTTGGACATGGCCTTGTAAGTCAAACAGAGATCATCTCTGAGTAGGCGGTATGCAACAGAGTACAGCTGGAGTTTCTTCAGTCGAGCTGCATAGGGCATCTGCTTGAGGCCAATGATCCTCTTGGTGAGGTACTTCTGTGATCTTTCCAGTTGTTGCAGGTGTCTTGTAAGGTACATCCCAAATGGGGCATTGTACTCTATGATGGGTCTGATGAGTGATGCGTAGAGGGGCCAAATGACCTCTTTCGATTTGGATGCAAACCCTTTTGAAATTAGGTGGGCCACATAGAAGGATTTTCTAACCACTTTGGCAATGTGATTATCAAAGGAGAGGTTACTATCTACTTGGGTCCCCAGATCCCTTATTATGTTTTCTGTATTTAGGGGGCTAGCACCTATGTGGTAGTTTGTGGGTACTTTGTTTTTTCCAAAGGAGATGACTATGCACTTTTTGGCATTTAGCTTGAGGCCATGTTTTTGACACCAGGTATCTTTCTCAGTGAGTCCCTTTTGGAGGATGTCTGTGTCAGCCGGAGAGTCAATTATAGCCCCTAGTTTGCAGTCGTCTGTGAACTTGGTCAGCCATAGCCCTCCTGTCCTTGCCTGTACATCTGAGAAGTATATGCTGAACAGGAGGGGGTCCTAGGACTGAGCCCAGGGGAACGCCATTTGTAATCGGTTTAGAGTCAGACCTAGCTCCGGCAACTCTTACCATGTGGGTTCTGTACATGAGCCAGTTGGAAACCCATCTCATGATGTAGGATTATGTTCAGGCTAGTGAGCTTGTCTATTATACCTGAATGGGGAATGGTGTCGAAGGCCTTTGCAAGGTCTAGGTAGGCTGTGCGGACCACTTTTCCCTCATCTATAGCCTTGGTAACTGTCTCAAAGCCGCCCACCAGGTTTAGGAGGCATGATCTGCCCTTAACAAAGCCGAACTGGGTAGGGTTCAGTGTTTGGAGGTTCCCAATGTCTCTGTTAATGAGATCCATGATGATGCACTCCATAGCTTTGCAGACCAAGCTAGTCAGGCTTATAGGGCAACAGTTCCCGGGGTCCGTTTTGGCTCCACCTTTGTGAAGTGAAATAACCGTTGCGCGCCACTCTGTGGGCATGTAGCCTGTGTAGAGGCTGAGTTTAAACTGTGTTTAGGTGAGGGGTTAGTTCATCTTTGAGCTCATGAAGGACGCAGCCTGGGACACTGTCCAGTCCCATTGATGCTGTGTTTTTGGCTTTGGAGAGGACTGTTTTAACCTGAGTGTCTGTGATTTCAGGAGCACTACATTCTTCTGATATAGTTATGGGCCCTTTTGGGGGTGAGAGGGGGGAGTGAAGTTTGCACTGAACCTGTCTGCCCAGATGTTGGCTATATCAGTCGGTTCAGTGTACTTTGTGCCATTCTGCACAAACTCCGAGCAAATCTGAGAATTGCCACTTAGATTCTTCAAATAGCTAAATAATGCCTTGTGGTTATCTTTGGAGTCCATGGCAATTTTTCTTTTGAAGCTAGCCTTGGATGATTTTATGAGGGAACATAGTTTCTTTCTGATACTGATCAGCTATGTCTTCCCCTCTTGGGAATTTACTCTCTTCTGTACTAGTTTCCTCCTCCTATTGTATAGCTTGTTTATGGCAGGGGTCCACCAGACTGGTTTCCTTTTCTTGAAAGAGTGAGTCTTGGTTTTGGTTGGGATAGCACGATCCATGCATTCTTGTAGGTGCCCGTAGAGTGCATTAATAAAGGATTTTGCAGCTTGGACAGCGTTATCCTTTAGTATGGGGGCTTTGAAACTTCCCACCTTGGTCTTAAGTAACGTGAAGTTTGCTTTTGAAAAGTTTTTCACTGTGGTTTCTTTGACCGGGGGTGGTGGCAGAATGTGGATATCCAGAGCGATTAGTTTATGGTCAGATCTAACCAGCAATGGGGTTGACCTCCGGTGTGGAACACTGGTCGCCCATGTTGGTGATGATCAGTTCCAATATGTTGTCACCTCTGGTGGGGGTGTTGACCATTTGATCCAGGGCATTTGAGTTTATAAATTCTAGGAAATGTTTGGCAAGGGAGTTTGTACTTAAGTAGTTCTCCCAGTTAATGTTTGGGTAATTGAAATCACCCAATATCAGTGTATTTGGTAGGACCTTTATGTTTCCCAGTGTTTCCAGGAATGCAGAGTGGGGGTCCTGGGACATGTGGGTGATCTATAGCAAGCTATAATTTGAATAGCAGTTTTGCCCTTTGTTAGTTGCACGTGGATGATCTCTGAAGCATCGTGCTGTGCCATTAACCTGGAGGTGTGGGTATCTTTGATGAATAGGGATACTCCCCTGCCTTTTGTATTTTGGTCTGGGTTTTGTGGCCAAAATGTATGGTATTAATTGTAGCCTGGTAGTGCTGGGGTGCTCTCTCGAGCCTTCAACCAGGTTTCTGTTACTGCATATATATCGATTTCCTCCATACTGAGAAGTGCCTAGAGTGTGTGCATTTTGAGGTTTAGACTTCTGGCATTGAGTAGCATTACCCTCAGTTTTTTGTTACTTGTGCTATTTACGGTGGTGGGTTTGTCTTATGAGCCTTGCCTAAAAAAGGCACTATGGGGGTGGCAAGTGCCTTGGGCCAGTATTCGAAAGCCTAAGGGTGACAGGTGCAAGCAGTCTCTAGTAAAGCAGAGTGGCTTGATGAGCATGTCATCCCAGGCTGACAGACATTGGATCCCCTTTGAATGACACCAGAAGCTTAGCCAGTTGTTGAAATTTATAATTTTTTCTCTATACTGTGGTATCATTCTTGGTGAGGGCAGGATGCCAGTCAGGGTCATACCAGCCTGGGCTACATGATCAGAGAGCTCCTCCATGTCTCTTTTCATATAGTCCAGGGAGGTACGGCTCAGGTCATTCACACCAACATGGACAATGACAGAGTCATATTTGTACTTGTTCTGGAGTGACCTGAGTGCTTGTGTTATGTGGCGGATCCTGACACCCAACAGGCAGCTTAACAGTAAGCTTCTCCTTGTTCAGCCTAGTGAGTAGGACATCAGTGTGCCTGACTATAGAGTCACCTATTACTAGTGTGTTGGGTATGTTATTTTGCCTCAAGGGCTGTGATTGCGTGGCACACTGGTTTTGTGAAGTATGTGTTTCATGGTTTGTGTTGGGGGGTGGAGGTTGCTTGGATGTTTGCTTTGGAGGTCTCTGTTGCTTTTGCAGATTTTTATTTACAGCCTCCGAGTATGTTTTTGTGTATTGATTTTTTTTTTTTTTTTTTACCTGTGCTGGTTTCATAGGACTATGTGAGACTGGTGGCGTGAAGCAAGTAATTCGCTTCTCCTCTTGACTGCCTGGTCCAGTCTTGGGTTGAGAGAGCTTAGCCTCCAGTTTGGCTATATAATTGCATCTCTCACATGTATTAGTGTTTGGTGTAAGGAGGAGAGGGTTGTCTGTGTACATGAGGCAATTGTAACATTGCCTCAAAATGCCCAGCTTCACCAGTTGAACCAGAGAGTACACCTGAAACTTCCATTTGGACATGCCGGTATAGGTACAATGAACTGTTTTACTGATTATCAGGTTGGTAAGGTCGACTAGAGAGCCTTGTCCTTCTCTACAGCATAGACTAATGCTAAGGTTTATTAGTGCTTGCTATGAGTTTAGAGCAAGTGCCTGGATGAGAAGTGAATGGTTTGAGTGCTTAAGTTGAAAGTTTTTTTAGTTCCAAGGGAAAATTTGAAGAGTAAACTTTGTTGAGCCAGGAATAGTTAAACCCTAGCTAACCGGCGCTAACAGGGGTGCAAAACCGTGCAAATGCGGGTTTTATAGCAGGGAAATGAGAGAGAGAGAAATTAGCCCAAAATGGCCAATAAACTACTAACCTCTGGGCTGAAACCACTACTCCAGGGACAGATAGGCTACTCAAAACTCCCTCTCTCACAGTGAAGAGAGAAACTTCCTTCTATCCATGTAAGGTATGGGCAAACACAGAAATTGTAACACAGCCCTGAAATTCAGCACTAACCTGAAAACTGGACTATACTAGCTTAGAAAGGCAGGAAAATAAGTACTTTTTGTTGTTTTTTTTTCGGAAAATAAAGCAGATACAATAAAAAACACTAAATGCACAGAAATGGCTATCACACTTGAGTGTGTAGCCTACAAACAGTTAAACAGGTAATGTAAACACAAAAATTACTTTGTTAAAGTGCAGGCAGTAAAATAAGCCCATTATGTAGCTGAAACAAGCTTTTTAAATCACAGAAACTCTAGAAAATCTGCGGAATTAGCTAAAGGCAGCAAGAAAATGCAGAAAAACGCTAATCACTCCAAAGTCTCTCTTTTGTCTCTCTGCTGCTGTAGAACTCTGCAGGGCACCAGGCAGGAGCTTGCTGAGCTGTATACAAGCACAAAAACTTTGCGAATGCGGGTTTTATAGCAGGGAAATGAAAGAGATAGAAATTAGCCCAAAATGGCCAATAAACTACTAATTTCTGGGCTGAAACCACTCCTCCAGGGACAGATAGGCTGCTCAAAGCTCCCTCTCTCACAGTGAACAGAGAAACTTCCTTCTGTCCAAGTAAGGTATGGGCAAACACATAAACTTGTAATACAGCACTGAATTCAGCACTAACCTGAAAATTGGACTATACCAGCTTAGAAAGGCAGGAAAGCAAGGTTTTTTTTTTTTTCAGAAAATAAAGCAGATACCATCAAAAAACACTTTAAATGCACAGAAATTACTATCACACTTGAGTGTGTAGCATACAACAGTTAAACAGGTAATTTAAACACAAAAAACGACTTTGTTAAAGTTCAGGCAGTAAAATTCTCAATTTGCAGAAGAATTTCTAGATATTCACTATCTCCATAACTTCACCCAGGTTGCTGCTAAGAATACCAGAGGATGAAATGTACTGGATTAGTTGCAACCAGTGTTGAGAAACTAGTTATCAACATAAAAGTGCTTTAAGTAGGTAAGGCCATAATGCAATTACATTTCACCTAAAGAAAGCTACAGCCACAAGTTATACTCATGAAAATATAACAATGACAAGATTAATTATGTTAAGATAAAGGATAACCTTAAGTCTATCAAAGTATAGTTGTGTAAGCAAACTTAACAGATGTTCAAATAATCACTGCTGCAGTGGTCTCAGCTATATGGGTTATATTCTGCATAGGCTATAACAGCCGGCCAGCTTCCAAAGTTTATGGACACCTTCTATAACACCATCCCACTGGAACTTTGAGCAAAATAAGGAGACCAGCAGTTTAGGTACCAAACTATTCAGAGCTTGCATGCCAACTGAAAGATGGAGGCTAGAGCCCTGAAAATAGGATAATGCTAAATAATAAAAATTAATATCCTCACCCTAGCAACAAAATCAAACAAAAATAAGAGATGGAGGAAGGAAGCATCTGCTACAAGTGATCATGTGAATATTTAACTGTTATGGTAAGCTTACTTAACACATTGATTTCTGCTGCAGGTGCCTTAGCTACAAGGGTAATTAGCACAGCTTACAATCTTTGGGGAGGAAGAAGGATGAGGGTCTAGGAACTCCTGGAGAATGGTCCTAGCAAGCTTGCTCTACACCTGGAAAAAGAATCTGGTTTGTAGTACTTTGTAAACATATGTATAGAGGACCAAGGTGCTGCCTCTTGAATACTTCTAGTGCCCACCACTATCCAAAAGGCCACTAAAGAAGCCAAGATCTTGGCAGAATATGCCTTGACCCTCTCTGAAATTGACTTGTTCTAGTGGGAGTAACAGAAGGAAATAGCATGAGATAACCACCATTTGGAAATGGTCTGTTTTGATTTAAGTTGTCGTTTTAACTTACCTTCATAAGAAATGAACAGCTGGTCAGAATCTCTGAAGATTTTAGTTGTGTCAAGATGGAATCGGAGTAGTCTGTGGACATGTAGACTATAAAGAATCCTTTCTTCATTTTTAGGCTCTGGAAAGAAAACAGGGAAATGGATAGCTTGCCACAAAGTAAACTCAAATACCACTTTAGGCAAGAATGAAGCATTAGTTCTCAAAGAAACACTATCTTTCAAAAAATGAGATAAAGTTGCCCCACCATGACAGCTTGTAACTCCAATGCTCTTCTTGCAGAAGTCAGAGCAATAAACAAACATTTTCCAAGTTATGAACCTCAAATTAGCATAAAGAGCTGGGTCAAAAGGATGAAGAGTTAATTTTTTCCAAAATAAAATGAAATTAAGATGCCAAGGAGGAGCTGCATGCTTTCTATGCGGATGGGTATGCATGCAAAACCCCATTTGAAAACATCTTGACATGGGAATGCACTGAAAGAGGGGGATCTATGGGTAGACATACTGAAATGGCCAATAAATGAAGACTGATAGAGGAATAAGAAAGGCCAGAAGATAACAATGCATGCACATATTTTAGAATTAGAGAAATACTTGCCTTAAAGGATCCTAGTTCTTAGTACGCACAAACTAGAACATCTTTTCTATTAGCTAATATATTACGTCCTTAGTACCAAGCTTTGTCTCTTTTAATATCTGCTGCATGTCCTCAGAAAATAGGTGCCTGAAAGGGACAAAAATTCTATCATCCAGGCAGTTAGTTGAAGTTGCTTCAAGTTGGGATGCAAACTTCTGGTTTTTATATGTAGGTCCAGTCTGTGAGGAAGGTTGTCATAATTGCATTTGGTTATTTCCAAAAGAAGGAAGAATCATTGCTGTCTGAACCAGACGGGTGTGACCACAATAAACTTTGTAGAGTCCATCCATCTGAAACTTCAGCATGACCTTGTATACAAATGGAAAGGTATACTGGAATGTTCTTGTCTATGGAAAACATAAAGCATCTGTTTTGCAGGCCTGCTTTCTAAGGAGTCCTGGAGTAAAATTTTGCCAATTGCTTCTTGTGAATGGAGGCAAAAATATCTACCTGAAGTATTTCCCACAGCTAGATCAAACCATGGAAGACACCCTGATTCAGCCTTCATTTGTGAGGGTCTGCCCTGGTCCTGCTCAGCTTGTCTACCATAATGTTTTCCTCTGACAGAATGTAAGAAGCCTACAGAGTGAAATTTTACTTAATTGCTATATCCAAAGCTACCATGGTTAATCTGCCCCAAGGGTAAGATCTGGAACCTCCCTATTTGCATCACTGTGGTGTCTGTAATTACTTGAAGAGGCCCTGAGAACTACAGATGATTGAGAGAGTCAAGTGCATTTATGACTGCCAACATCTTTTATGTTTGCGTGTTTTGGTCTGTCTTAACAAAAACCTTGCAATTCTACTCCACAAACACAGCTCCCCTGGCAAAGTCTGATGCATCTATTCTTACAGATTCTGCATGACTGGAAAGGAGAATGGGAGACCTGGATTCAGATGAAACTGGTCTCTAAACAAAAGCAGTTCTTTTCTACAAATGTCAAAAAGATATGCACTACAATAACCAGTTAACCTTCATTGAGAATGAGGAGCTGAAATGGATAGTGACTTTGCAGGCAGATAGGGGCTTTGGGATTAATGATAATGTTTCACTTAAGCCCCATCTGAAAAATTGTAGATCAGTTCATCAAGTTGATAAGGTTGCCATAGTAATACTTTTGATTGATAATTAAACTATTTAAAGCTGGTTGTTTTTAAGAGTTTTATGGTCTAAAGAAGTATGTTTTACACAAAAGTGCTTACCAAGGTTTATTAAACATTTGAACTACAGTCTTGGTGGTCAGTTTATTCTTTTTTGGATCTTTTCTACAAATCCCAAAACTAGAATTTGAAAAGTCACGGGATGCTGATGGCGAGACCAAACAGGTTTCTGGTACCACTGAATCTCTCATGTGGAGGTCTGCTGGAGGAATCATGAGAAACATGGATGCCATGCATCCTAGTATTGGGACTGAATGGGAAAAATCAAGAATAGATCTAGATGCAGAACTACTTTTTGCTGTGGAAGAAAGGCTCTTTGAAGTGAGGTATCTAGGAGACATCCCAGGAAAACAATCCTAGGGAAGGGGTCAAACAAGACATTTAAATGTTCTCCTGAAACCACCATCTGTGAAGGAGCACTTTCACTCAAGTGAGAGGTTCTGGACACCTTGAAAAAGACTTTGCAAAAATAAACAAGTCATCTAAATAAGAAAAATGTGAATGAATATCTTGTAGTCTGCAATAGGTTATCATTGGAGTTAGACACTTTGTAAACACACTTGGAGCAGTGAATACCTAAAGATACCTAATTACCTAAAGAGTAATGCAGAGAACTGCTAGCATAATCCAAACACAGAAGAAAATTCAAATTTGATGGTAGAGGAATATGATAAGCATCTTTCAAAACTAAGGCTATCAAAAAACTGCAACAAGGAATCAGTGGTAGCAAGTTATGAAAAGATAGCATTCTGAATGTTGGAACTTTCATAAACTGATTTAGAAATGAAATACCTAGGACTGGTCTCCATGGGGCTTCTCTCTTTGGTACCGCTAACATTCTTGAATAAAAAATCTTTTCATTACAGAGGAACAAGTTCTGTGTTTCCCTGAGTCAACTACTGAATGACAGGAAAGTTTGATCTGATGGATGGGGAGGAATCCCCTGAAAAAAAGTGGAAGGTACTACAATTTCCACCTGTATCCCTGATGGATTTAGTCTCAGAGCTAATTTGTCTATTATTTAGAAACAGAGAGAGAAATGGAGAGCCAGCTTTTGGTGGATATTTAAAGGTCTGCCAAGATGGATGGGGGAGACAATTAGAGGATAGTCATTCAGACTTGTTGGACTGTCCTGTCTTCTGGTAAGCTTCCTCCTTTCTTTTTGAAGCCTCCTGCCACCATTTTATTACTGTCCGCTTGCCAGAAATTTGTTGGTTCTGTTTATTTTTTATAAAAATGTCCTGCTGTAGGTGTGAAGCCTTTTACAAAATTGGAGAAGGAAGATAGGTTGAAAAATCTAAGACATCACTTGAATCAATTCTAGTCTCTCATCATACTTTTTCTTGAAGAATTCATATCTCAGCTTTAACATCCTCAGGTATATTTTGAGAAGGTAATCATGCAAACCTCAAAAATTCTAGTAGCGGCTGATCTGGAGGAGGTATTGGATGACGCATAAACACACTTTAAAGAATGTTTTGCTACTTACGAAATAGTAACAGTGTTGTTTACAGTGGATTTCTCTCTGAAGAGACAAAAGTGACTAAAATGTTTCTCATTCTCAAACGAAGCCAGCAAAAAACTTTAACTTCAACTTGACAATTAAGAATATTAAAATTAAGTGTGAAAGAGGAGTATACTTTTTTCACCCAAAGCTATCAAAGGCCTTCCTGTTCTCCCAAGTAGACTCCAGAGAATTTTTCTTCAGGCGGACAGCAAATGCTGGAGGTGTGAAGGGGAAGAAAGAGGTAATTGGGAACATATTTTCCCGGGAATGCAGTGAGCTGGTGGACTTTAAGGATTCCCTGCAGGATGCACTGTTGGAGATGCTGGGTGGGAAGATTGGTCTGATGAGGGAGATGATTTTTCTGAACTATGATACAGAATCAGAATTGCCTAGACATGGTAAGGTCTTGTTGTGTCTAATAATGGTGGCTGACAAAAAAGCAATTACAAGAAAATGGAACTCAAAATCTAAACCAACTATACTGGAAGTAGTGAATATAGTAAGAGAGATAAAGCAACTGGAAGTGGGATCTTTAGAAAAGGGTAGGAGCAAACTACAATGGAAAAATGGGAATTGTGGGAACAATACATACAAGGGAGGAATGAGTTTTAAAAGGCGGCATGACTTAAATGAGCTTTGTAATGTTTGAGTGAGAAAGATTGGGTAGATAAGTGATGTATAATGTTTGCAACTGGGAGTGTGTCAGTATGGTTTGTAATGTAAAATACTTGCAACTAGGATTGTGTCGGTGTGGTTTGTTTCAATTATATGTAAGTAGTAAGTGATGGTTTAATAAAGATGTTTCTGTTTGAGAAAAGACAGGAATTTATTTATGTAATGTTCCTTAGGCTATATGATATATAGCAATATATGTGAAGTATAATGTTTGTTATGGTAATATAGTTTGATTACTTGTATACGAATGTAAATTTGCCTGTGTCACAAGTGATAGTTCAATAAAGGTGTGTGAACAAAAAAAAGCCTTCCTGTTCTTGTCAGAAGGGAAGGGATTAGCATTTTTCCAAATGTTTAGCTGCAGCAGCATTAGTCATGAAAATCACTGCAGGGTCAGATCTGGGAATAGAAAATAACAGTGTATGTATGTATGACTGAGGAACTTTAAATAATCTCTCTGCCTAGTGGTCATGTTACAGGCTGTAATAAAGACATCCTCCAAAACTGGAAAAAAAGGAATAGGTTGACAAAATTTCAGTTATAACAAATATTTATTTAAAGAAAATGAAATGTCATTATTTTTCCATCGGGGGGACAAAAAATAGCTTCAGTCTAGATATGGTCTCAGAAAAAGAAAATTCTTTCAAGGGACTATCAGAATAATTATTCTCTTTAGGATCAGGTATCTGAAGAGGAGAAATAGAAATTGTCTCTCACAAGCATTTCCCTGCTTAAATCCTGGGAAAGTTCAAACACTCAATTAATTTTTCCTTTACCAGTAAAACCAGAATTAGAAGAGTCTAAAGCCTGAACTAAACCTTGATCCAAGCCCAGTAAATCATCCCAGTCCAAAGTAATTGAAACGGGAAGATAAATGTTTAACTTTCTGCTTCTTTTTAACAGCAAGTTCCAAAGAAGCAGACTGACTCCTGTCAGAAAATAACCCCAGGGAGCTGACATCTCAATCCAGCTAAGCAGAGAAGCATTTTCCCCTTCCTCCAAAACCAAGAGTGGGTTTCCCATGCCTGCAAGGAGGATTGCAACAGCCAGAGGACATATCTAACTCCTGGTCCTTGGTGGCTGTAGGGACTACACCAGAAGAAACCAAGGAAGATGACTGGTCTGAGGAACCAGGAATGGTAATAGCAGAATCACTCATCTGTAGCTTGGGGAATTTTGTAGCCTGCTGAGAGGGGCAAAAATTGTTTAATGACTTTTTTTTTGTGGCAGGAAGAAGAAAGAACTTGGGAACCAATAGGCTGTTCCATGGCAAAGCTGAGAATGAAGCCTAAAGTCCAGTTAACACTGACAGCAGGAGTCAGTCAAGGTTAAGTATCAAAAGTAGTGCTTTAATCATAAACATAAGGATAAAATAGTTAGCCATCTTCCAAAGCTTAAAGACACCTTCCACACATCCAGACCACTGAACACTTGAGAAGAACATGAAGAAAACCAGCAGTCTGGACCAAGCAAAACATGTACTCACCCCAGTCCCAAAATACACTTCAACAAATTATTTTCCACAAAAGTTCCAAAAAACAATGGTTTTAATTAATAAAGCAGTAAGTTAAAAAGTAAAACCATCAACTTTCAAGTAAATTAAGTCATGTGACAGACCTACAAAATAAAATTCCTAGCAAAAAAATAATCTCAAAGAAAGCAAAATAAGCTTTAGTCATAGAAATAAAATGTGGGACATTTTTCTCTGAAGGAACTCATCTGCCCAGCAATGGCGAAACACTAGCAGACTGTCAATCCTCATAAGCACTCAAAAGGAGTGCTCTTCAGTGGCAGGAAAGCACTGAAGGGCTTGACATTCAGACTGCTGGTTTTCTCCATGTTCTGCTCAAGCTTCCAATGGTCTGGGTGTGCAGAAGGTGTCCTTAAGCTTTGAAGATGGCCAGCTGCAATCTTATGTAGAATATAATCCATATAAGCTAAAGCGTAGCAGTAACCAAATGATGAACATCTGGAGTTCTGTGAGTAATACCAGGTAGAGATACTACGATTGCTCATCTTTAGAAAAGATAAGCAATAATGTAGAAACAAACAGCTGAAATCAAATACAGGTAAAATATAAATATACTTCCAATATGGTATGCTTAAAATTAAGAAAACTGTATAAGAAAAAAAGTATTGCATCTGTACAGGAAATTTACAACACTGAGAAATAAAATTAAAGTCACCAAGAAATTCCAAAAGTAAAATGCAACAGGAAAAAGAGCAATATGAAAATAGATTAGTTAGGTCTGAAAAAATATATATTACAATTACAGTTGGTTCCACTTAAATGCATATCGGATAAAAGCATATTCCAGTTAAATGCATAGAGTCTGTTTAGTCCCACTGTTAGTCAATGGAATTGTATTGGAGTGCATTCCACATTAACACATATTGGTTAATTGCATACTTTGTTTAAATGTGTAGCTGTTTCAAATCCCCAGTAGTTCACTGCCATGTTATTTACTCTGCATAACTGCATATCCCAGTATGGATGCGCACTGTAACCATGGGGGTATTTATGTGTATGTACTGTGTTATTACATAAGTAGTAAGTCTCTCGGTTATCTAAAGGATATTGTATGCTTTTACTTAACTAAGAGTTGCATGAGCATGGCATCTGTCGGTTATCTAAGTGATATTACAAGAATTTCAAAGAAACATCTTAAAAAGACTATTACTTTAGCCGAGCAGGTCGACATTATTAAAAGACTTGATAATCAACAAAGTCAGACTTCTACTGCATCATCGTTAGGCATGCACCAAAGTGTAATTTCAAGAATTTTGAAAAACAGAGAAGAAATTATTAAAGACTGGAAAACAAATACCAACCTAATAGCAAAAGCAAGAGGTTCGGTAAAGCTGAAGATGTCGAGGATGCCCTGTTGCACTGGCTTGCACCAGCCACAAGGCAAAAAATTCCCATTAGTGGTCCCATTGTTAATGGAAAAGGCCGACCAACTAGCCAAAAGCATAGGAACTGAGGATTTCAAACCTATATCTGGTTGGTTAGAGAGATGGAAAGGAAACCACAAATCTGTGCTAAAAAAAACCAGCATGGTGAAAAACAAGACACAGATGATTTTGGAGCACAGTGATGGGTAGCAGATTTTTTTTAGATATCATGAAAGAGTACAATCTACGCGGCATTTTCAATGCTGATGAAAGGGGATATATTATAGAGCTATACCAGATGGAACATTGATATTTAAAAGTGTCAAGGCTGCTGGAACAAAAGCTGTGAAAGATCAAATAACCTTAATATTAGCTTGTAATATGGATGGCAGTGAGAAGTTTGAACCTCTTGTGATCGGAAAAGCAAAAACCCAAGGTGTTTCTAGAACATAAGGAAGCTACCAGTCACTTACTAAGCAAACAAGAATTCTTGGATGACTGTTGAAATTTGGAAAAAAGAAGTTATGTACTCACCATAACATTCCACTTGAGTAGGTAAACTTCATTTGTCAGCAACCTGTGGGTATCGGATCCATATCGGATCCGAGCCGGCAGCTTTAAACAGCTAGGATCCAAGCTCCAAGCTCCTCCCCCTTACCCATAATCTCCTGCCATCCCTCTCTGACCTCAGATCGAGTTTGCTATAGTAACACATAACATTACAAAACAAAGGGTCACCTGCACATCCTAACCTGGTGTTATCCAGAGAAAAGGACAAGAAATCCTTCTAGGATGCACTATAGGTTAGGGGGATGGAGGGGGGGGGTTGGTTGCTGACAAATGAAGTTTACCTACTCAGATGGAACGTTATGGTGAGTACATAACTTCTTTATCTGAAGTAGTTAACTTCATTTGTTCATCAACCTGTGGGACAGAGTCCCCAGCTACCCAAACTTGGGAGGTCCTCATGGAAGGATATTCCGGAGCACTGCAGAAGGATGCTCTCCCTCTGGAAATTATATCCAACTTGTAATGGTTAATGAAAGTATGGGATGAAGCCCAAGTGGCTGCTGAACAAATGTCATCCAAGGACACTCTGGAGCAAAAGGCAGCAGAAGTAGAAATCGATCGGGTAGAATGAGCGTGGACTCCTTCAGGTTCAGGCCGGCCAGAACTCTTATATGCCAGAAGTATACATTGGGAAATCCATCTGGACAATGTAACTTTTGATACTGGCTTGCCCAAAGAGGATTTAGCAAAGGATACAAAGAGTTGCTCAGATTTCCTATGTTCGGCGGTCCTGTGCAAGTAGAATCTCAGTGCCATGAACCCTAATGCTTGAAGGACTGTCCTTGCAGTCAGCACGACTGATGAGATAGTTGATGGAAGTAAAGTGACAGACTCTTTGTTTGTCCGGGGTTAAAAGGCCATCTGGCTGCTGTATTCAGTCTCACACCCAGAAAGCACATGTCTTGAGAGGGTACTAGACTGGACTTTATTTCGTTCACAGAATACCCTAGGCATCTTAGCACTGCTATGACATATTCCAGATGCTGTAGAAGGTGTTCCTTTTCTTGAGCCAGAATCAGGCAGTCGTCCAAATAAGGATAAATTTGAATGCCTTGAAGCCTGAAGTAAGCTATCACTGGAGCCAGAACCTTTGTGAATACTCTGGGCGCAGTAGATAAGCCAAAGGGCAATGCAGAGAACTGATAATGAAAATCTCCAGTTCGAAACCGCAGATACTTTCTGCAACTTAGCCTTATGGGCACATGAAGGTAGGCTTCCTTGAGATCCAAAGTTACCATCCAGTGATCCTTGCCCAGCAGAGGTAACAGTTGCTGTAACGTCAACATCTTGAACTTGGGAATGTCCAGATAAGTGTTGAGGATAGATAAATCCAAAATTGGTCTCCACGTGTTCCCCTTCTTTGGTACTAGGAACAGGCGAGAATAAAACCAAGCCCTTTCTGACACAGGGACTGGCTGAATAGCCCCTATCTGGAGTAACTGAGAAACTTGCTTGTGAGCCTCTTTTCTTTGTGGAGGAGGAACATCGGGCATGCCTTTGAAAGGGGGCATTGTGTGGAAATAAAATCTGTACCCGTGATGAATGATATCCAGCACCCATCTGTCTTGAGTGATTAAATCCCAATTTTCTTTGAAAAGAGACAATCTTCCTCCCAAAGGAGCTGCCAGACGAGAGTCCACTGGCAGCTGAAAAGGCAGGTCATTGGTTCTGCTTACGAAGGACTGACCCCTGCCCTCACCAGAAGTCTGACCAGGTGAACTGTCTGATCTAGGCCTAAACCAACCTTGAGCTCTGTCCCTACTACGTCTAGACCTACCCCTAGACTGGGAACCATAAGCAGGATACGCCCACCCCTTAGCAGGCCAATTTCTACTAAACTTGGAGGCTGCACCTGCAAAATCTTTAACAGTCTGCATAGACTTAGCTTTGTCCTCCATTTTCTTTAAAACTGCTTCCACAGGCGGTCCAAACAACACATCAGACTGTAAAGGAGCATCCAAAATCCTGGTCTTAACATGCTCAGCTAAATTCTGATCCTTCAACCATGCATGTCTGCGAAGAACAGAACTAGTAGCAGCCACCCTCGAGGAGGCCTGAACAGCATCAAAACCACACTGCAAAGAATGCTTACCCACTTGTTCAGACACATGAACCAAATCCAGCAATTCTTTACACTCAATACCTTCCGCCAAAGCATCCACCTTAGATTTCAATTGTGAAAGGAGATAATTCTGATATTTCAGCATATGAAATTGACAATTCAACGCCTCATGGCTAGAGTGGAAGAAGTATATACTTTCTTACCCCACCTATCCAAAGCCCTTGCCTCTTTATCAGAGGGTACAGGATTTTTAACCACAGAAGCTTTAACACCTTTTGGCCCCTGAGAAACAGTTTCTGGGTCCGCCCTGGGACTCTTAAACAAATACTTATGAGCTTCGGGCACCCTATAATACCTATCAGGCTTAACAGGAGCAGGAGGCAAGGGATCGAGGTTCAGAGAAGTCTCTGCAAAAACATCCTCCACCACATTCAACACAGGAGCAATAGCTAAGGGCCTATGCTGGGGCAAAAACAAGAATTCCCTAAGCCTTTTTCTGGAGTCAGAGTAATCTTGGCCTTCCCATTTAAAGTGCTCCCTCATGGAGTGAAGAGTCTCTGAAAATGAAAAATCCTCAGGAGGAGAAGCTGAAGGAGTGGAATCATCCACATCAGAATCAGAATAAGTAGGAAACTCTTGCAAGTCTTCCACAGAAGACTCTGAAGCCTGTGAACACTGTTCAAAACTATCAAACTCCTGTTCCACCCTAGGCCTCTTATCAGGTGGGGGCATAGAACCTCTAATCAGAGTAATCAAATCTTCCGCCATTTTAAGCATATGTTTCTTAGGCACAGAGAACGAAATGCTAGGAGAAGCCCCTACAGAAGCTGAACTTGGCCTTCCTCTAAAAGAAGCTTTGGCAACAGAAGGAGAGGCCCTAACTACCTTGGGAAGAGAGGGAAGAACAGTTACCTGAGAAGCCCCCTCAGCCTGGCCTACCTCCTGAGAGGGCACATCCTGTAACAGTAAAGTATCTGCCTGAGACTCCCATAGAGACACCCGGCAAAACCTCTGGCTCCCCTGAGCCTTCTAAAGGACCGACGTCCGCTGCCGGTTCCTCACCCCTAGACTTCACTGTTTTGTCCTTGCGCTTCTTAGATGAAGCAGGCGCCGAGCATCCGGCGGCATAGTGTAATTACAACGCTTCCCAAACACTAACCTAGCACAATCAAGCCTCCTCTTAATAGTGCGCTTGTTAAATCTAGCACAAGAGCGGCAACCAACAACGTCGTGCTCAGGCCCTAAACAAGGTATACACAATGTATGATAATCCCTATGCGGTATCTGCTTCCCACAAGAAATACAGTTATTCACTTTTCTGACATCCGTTAAATACTGAGGCAAGAAAAAACCAAAATGTTCCCCAACGGGGTTACTTAGCCAACTCTGTATTCGGTCTGAAACTCCGGTTTCGGAAAATCTCAGAACGCCAACCTGCACTCGCAAAATTGCTTCTGCATCGGACCATGCGGCAAAAAAGACTGAGGAAATGACGTCGGTCATGCGCATTAGTACCCTGACGTACTGACGTCAGTCTAAGGCGCCATGACCGACGTCAGCCTTATACTCTGGTATTCGGGCCGACTGGGACGCGGACTATACCCAATTGTCAGGACTGCAGCAAGGGAAGACGAAGAACATCTTTAAATAATCTCTCTGCCTAGTGGTCATGTTACAGGCTGTAATAAAGACATCCTCCAAAACTGGAAAAAAAGGAATAGGTTGACAAAATTTCAGTTATAACAAATATTTATTTAAAGAAAATGAAATGTCATTATTTTTCCATCGGGGGGACAAAAAATAGCTTCAGTCTAGATATGGTCTCAGAAAAAGAAAATTCTTTCAAGGGACTATCAGAATAATTATTCTCTTTAGGATCAGGTATCTGAAGAGGAGAAATAGAAATTGTCTCTCACAAGCATTTCCCTGCTTAAATCCTGGGAAAGTTCAAACACTCAATTAATTTTTCCTTTACCAGTAAAACCAGAATTAGAAGAGTCTAAAGCCTGAACTAAACCTTGATCCAAGCCCAGTAAATCATCCCAGTCCAAAGTAATTGAAACGGGAAGATAAATGTTTAACTTTCTGCTTCTTTTTAACAGCAAGTTCCAAAGAAGCAGACTGACTCCTGTCAGGAAAATAACCCCAGGGAGCTGACATCTCAATCCAGCTAAGCAGAGAAGCATTTTCCCCTTCCTCCAAAACCAAGAGTGGGTTTCCCATGCCTGCAAGGAGGATTGCAACAGCCAGAGGACATATCTAACTCCTGGTCCTTGGTGGCTGTAGGGACTACACCAGAAGAAACCAAGGAAGATGACTGGTCTGAGGAACCAGGAATGGTAATAGCAGAATCACTCATCTGTAGCTTGGGGAATTTTGTAGCCTGCTGAGAGGGGCAAAAATTGTTTAATGACTTTTTTTTTGTGGCAGGAAGAAGAAAGAACTTGGGAACCAATAGGCTGTTCCATGGCAAAGCTGAGAATGAAGCCTAAAGTCCAGTTAACACTGACAGCAGGAGTCAGTCAAAGGTTAAGTATCAAAAAGTAGTGCTTTAATCATAAACATAAGGATAAAATAGTTAGCCATCTTCCAAAGCTTAAAGACACCTTCCACACATCCAGACCACTGAACACTTGAGAAGAACATGAAGAAAACCAGCAGTCTGGACCAAGCAAAACATGTACTCACCCCAGTCCCAAAATACACTTCAACAAATTATTTTCCACAAAAGTTCCAAAAAACAATGGTTTTAATTAATAAAGCAGTAAGTTAAAAAGTAAAACCATCAACTTTCAAGTAAATTAAGTCATGTGACAGACCTACAAAATAAAATTCCTAGCAAAAAAATAATCTCAAAGAAAGCAAAATAAGCTTTAGTCATAGAAATAAAATGTGGGACATTTTTCTCTGAAGGGAACTCATCTGCCCAGCAATGGCGAAACACTAGCAGACTGTCAATCCTCATAAGCACTCAAAAGGAGTGCTCTTCAGTGGCAGGAAAGCACTGAAGGGCTTGACATTCAGACTGCTGGTTTTCTCCATGTTCTGCTCAAGCTTCCAATGGTCTGGGTGTGCAGAAGGTGTCCTTAAGCTTTGAAGATGGCCAGCTGCAATCTTATGTAGAATATAATCCATATAAGCTAAAGCGTAGCAGTAACCAAATGATGAACATCTGGAGTTCTGTGAGTAATACCAGGTAGAGATACTACGATTGCTCATCTTTAGAAAAGATAAGCAATAATGTAGAAACAAACAGCTGAAATCAAATACAGGTAAAATATAAATATACTTCCAATATGGTATGCTTAAAATTAAGAAAACTGTATAAGAAAAAAGTATTGCATCTGTACAGGAAATTTACAACACTGAGAAATAAAATTAAAGTCACCAAGAAATTCCAAAAGTAAAATGCAACAGGAAAAAGAGCAATATGAAAATAGATTAGTTAGGTCTGAAAAAATATATATTACAATTACAGTTGGTTCCACTTAAATGCATATCGGATAAAAGCATATTCCAGTTAAATGCATAGAGTCTGTTTAGTCCCACTGTTAGTCAATGGAATTGTATTGGAGTGCATTCCACATTAACACATATTGGTTAATTGCATACTTTGTTTAAATGTGTAGCTGTTTCAAATCCCCAGTAGTTCACTGCCATGTTATTTACTCTGCATAACTGCATATCCCAGTATGGATGCGCACTGTAACCATGGGGGTATTTATGTGTATGTACTGTGTTATTACATAAGTAGTAAGTCTCTCGGTTATCTAAAGGATATTGTATGCTTTTACTTAACTAAGAGTTGCATGAGCATGGCATCTGTCGGTTATCTAAGTGATATTACAAGAATTTCAAAGAAACATCTTAAAAAGACTATTACTTTAGCCGAGCAGGTCGACATTATTAAAAGACTTGATAATCAACAAAGTCAGACTTCTACTGCATCATCGTTAGGCATGCACCAAAGTGTAATTTCAAGAATTTTGAAAAACAGAGAAGAAATTATTAAAGACTGGAAAACAAATACCAACCTAATAGCAAAAGCAAGAGGTTCGGTAAAGCTGAAGATGTCGAGGATGCCCTGTTGCACTGGCTTGCACCAGCCACAAGGCAAAAATTCCCATTAGTGGTCCCATTGTTAATGGAAAAGGCCGACCAACTAGCCAAAAGCATAGGAACTGAGGATTTCAAACCTATATCTGGTTGGTTAGAGAGATGGAAAGGAAACCACAAATCTGTGCTAAAAAAAACCAGCATGGTGAAAAACAAGACACAGATGATTTTGGAGCAGAGTGATGGGTAGCAGATTTTTTTTAGATATCATGAAAGAGTACAATCTACGCGGCATTTTCAATGCTGATGAAAGGGGATATATTATAGAGCTATACCAGATGGAACATTGATATTTAAAAGTGTCAAGGCTGCTGGAACAAAAGCTGTGAAAGATCAAATAACCTTAATATTAGCTTGTAATATGGATGGCAGTGAGAAGTTTGAACCTCTTGTGATCGGGAAAAGCAAAAACCCAAGGTGTTTCTAGAACATAAGGAAGCTACCAGTCACTTACTAAGCAAACAAGAATTCTTGGATGACTGTTGAAATTTGGAAAAAAGAAGTTATGTACTCACCATAACATTCCACTTGAGTAGGTAAACTTCATTTGTCAGCAACCTGTGGGTATCGGATCCATATCGGATCCGAGCCGGCAGCTTTAAACAGCTAGGATCCAAGCTCCAAGCTCCTCCCCCTTACCCATAATCTCCTGCCATCCCTCTCTGACCTCAGATCGAGTTTGCTATAGTAACACATAACATTACAAAACAAAGGGTCACCTGCACATCCTAACCTGGTGTTATCCGGAGAAAAGGACAAGAAATCCTTCTAGGATGCACTATAGGTTAGGGGGATGGAGGGGGGGGGGGTTGGTTGCTGACAAATGAAGTTTACCTACTCAGATGGAACGTTATGGTGAGTACATAACTTCTTTATCTGAAGTAGTTAACTTCATTTGTTCATCAACCTGTGGGACAGAGTCCCCAGCTACCCAAACTTGGGAGGTCCTCATGGAAGGATATTCCGGAGCACTGCAGAAGGATGCTCTCCCTCTGGAAATTATATCCAACTTGTAATGGTTAATGAAAGTATGGGATGAAGCCCAAGTGGCTGCTGAACAAATGTCATCCAAGGACACTCTGGAGCAAAAGGCAGCAGAAGTAGAAATCGATCGGGTAGAATGAGCGTGGACTCCTTCAGGTTCAGGCCGGCCAGAACTCTTATATGCCAGAAGTATACATTGGGAAATCCATCTGGACAATGTAACTTTTGATACTGGCTTGCCCAAAGAGGATTTAGCAAAGGATACAAAGAGTTGCTCAGATTTCCTATGTTCGGCGGTCCTGTGCAAGTAGAATCTCAATTGCCTGTGTACTTCTAGAGAATGTAGTTTGTTATTCACCCCTGTTTTGATAATTTGGAAAGAAAACTGGTAAATTAATATATTGATTGATATTGAGCTCAGAAGCAACTTTGGGTAGAAAGGAGGGATTGGTCCTGAGGGAAACTCTATCTTTATGGAAGACCAAGTAAGGAGATTTGGCGCAAAGGGCTTGTAGCTCCGAAACCCTTCTAGCCGAAGTGATAGCGATGAGAAAGGCCATCTTCCAAGATGAATATTTTAGATCCACTGAAGCTGCAGGTTCAAATGGAGGGGCCATCAGAGACTGGAGACCAAGGGTTAAATCCCATGGAGGGACTGCGTCTTTAACAGGAGGCCTTAAGAGGAAAGTGCCTTTTAAGAAAGTCTTACATAATTTGGAAGAGGCTAAGGAACCAAGATCACTTCCCACATAATAATGGGAAATAGCGGCTAATTGGACTTTGACCGTAGAAGAGTTAGCACCTTGGTCGAATAAAGTTGACAAAAATTCTAACACTGCTGGTATCAGAGCTGTAAAGGGATCCAGTTTTCTATGCTCCACCCAGATTGTAAAGTGTTTCCATTTGCTGTTATAAACCTTTCTCGTAGAAGGTTTATGAGTGGCTACTAAAATAGCCTTAACAGAAGACGAGATACTGGGAGTCCCAGCTATTACTGGAACTGGATCAACAAACTGTGAGCTTGAGGTTGTCCAGATTCGGGGTTGATAATCCTAGTGGGTGAGAGATCAGATCCAGGGTGGGATCTAGAATCCATGGAGGATTCACTAGATGAGACCATAGGCATGGGAACCATGTTTGACGAGGCCAGAATGGGGCTATGAGGATGACTCTGCTCCCCAACCGACGGGCTTTCTGCAAGAATTTTAGCATTAGGGGAAGAGGGGGATAAGCAAAGTAGATAGGATGGCCAAACATGCACCAGAGCATCTCTGGGGAATTCCCCTGATGGGGGAATTAGAGCGAAGTAGTCGCTGAACTTTGCGTTCGGAGACGCGAAGAGATTGCAGCAAGGTTGACCCCACTTGAGGAAGATTTGCTTCGCTATTCTGGCATTCAGAGACCACTCGTACGGTGAGAGGATGGTTCGACTCAGCCTGTCTGCCAAAATGTTTGACCGACACGGAATGTGCTTCGCTATGAGAAAGCGGTTGGTGGAGGTCGCCCATTCCCAAACTCTCATGGCCTCTCGACAAAGTGGATAGGATCTGGTTCCCCCTGTTTGTTGATATACCAGACCACTGACACGTCTGTCTGAATTACAACTGTCCCTAAGGGAAGAAGGGCCTGGAGTGCTTGCAACGCCAAAAGCATCGCTCTCATCTCTAGGACACTGATATGAACAAGGTCTCTGAATGGGTCTACGTGCCTTGGACGGTTCTGCCCATACAGTGCCCCCCCACCCTAGGCGAGAAGGATCCATGGTCACCGTGGCTAGAGGAGGAGACATAGAAAAGGGATGCCCTTTCTGGAGGTCCGGGAACTGGATCCACCAGAGCAGGGATTTCCTGCAAATCCTGCTGAGGGAAATGGGAGAACTCAGTGGATGTTGCAGGATGGACCTGAAAGGTCCATTGAAGTATCCTCATGTTCAAGCACGCTAAAGGTAGCAGATTGATTGTTGCCGCCATGGAACCTAGAGCCCTCAGAACCAATTCCGCTGGAGGAACCGAGGATTGTAGAAGGGCCAGTACGTGGAGCTTCAGAGTTCGAAGCCAGTCCAGAGTTAAGAAGACTTTCAATAGGTTTGTGTCTAACCTGGCTCCTATGAAGTCTAAGATCTGGGTTGGTTGAAGGGAAGATTTCTTGAGATTAATTGTGATTCCTAGCCGGGAGGCCAAGTAAAGGAAATAATTTCTGGCTGAACATAGTAGATGCCTGGTGGGGGTGGTCAGGAGCCAGTCGTCCAGGTACAGGAAGACCTGTATTCCCTGGAGTCTCAGGTGGGCCGCTACAACTGCCAAAACTTTGGTGAACACTCTGGGGGCTGTGGTGAGACCAAAGGGAAGGGCCCTTTACTGGTAGTGGCTGGCTCCTAGCCGGAAGCGGAGAAATCTTCTGGATCATCTGTCCATCAAAATGTGATAGTACACATCCTTGAAATCTATCGAGCACATCCAGTCGTTCTCCTGTAAGAGTGAGAGAATGGGTTGAATGGTGACCATCCAGAACTTCTTATTGGCCACTGACAGGTTTAGAAAGGACAGGTCGAGGATTGGCCTTAAGTCCCCCGTCTTTTTTGGCTTCAGAAAGAACCTGGAGTAAAAGCCCGATCCGGATTGGTCTCGGGGGACATGCTGGATCGCTCTTTTTTCTAGCAGCTGGTTTATTTCTGCGGCTGCTGCCTCCCTTTGATTGGGTGGGATATCGAGGAGGCTCTGGGGTTTGGGAGGAGGATACAGAAAGGGAATTTTGTAACCTCTGGATATGATTCGAAGCACCCAGTGATCTGTTGTAATGGATTCCCAAACTGCTAGGTGCCTCGAGAAGCACCCCCTGACTGCCTCCAGAGTGGAACAGTCGGGTAACCCTTCAGGGCTGCTGCACGGGCCGATCAGAAAAGGGTTCTCTCGACCCGAAATTCTTTGGTCCCCCTCTGCCTCTGAAGGGCAAGGGGGCTGGACGAAACGGGACTGTTGAGACTTCTGTAATCACATCTTTTGTCCCCTTTGGTACCTGGAGAAGGACCTCTGGGGAGCCGAGAAGCGGACTCAGACAGCAGACGTCTTCCAGTCTTTCTCGCTCTGGACTAGCGTGTCGCGGACGGTCTTGCCAAATAGCAAAGAACCGTCAAATGGGGCATTTGCGAAGGATGCCTTGAAGGGTTCCACAAAATCGCAAAGGCGGAGCCAAGCATGTTGCCGTAAGACAATGCCCGCTCCGCTAGCTCTATCGGCTCTTTCTGTAGCATGGGAAAGGAGCCGCATAGAGGTATTCGAAATGGACAAGAGTGACCATTTGAGCTGAGAATACCTTCTTATCCTTGGCCGACATGGACTCTGGGGGCAACCCGACGTATTCCTTGATGAGATCCCGCTCGAGTCGTATCATGTGTGCCATATAATTCAGCGACCTTATGGAGAAGGTAGCTGAAGCGAATATCCGCTTCCCCAGGCGGTCCATCGTCCGATACTCCTTGTCGGGAGGGTGGACTGAGGAACTCTCCTGGGCTAGTTCCTTCTTGGTGGCGGCCACCAACATGGCCTCTACTGGAGCACCCTTGCTCCAAACCGTCCTATCAGTGGGGAGACTGAGGATTCTATCTGGTCTCTTAGGAATGGGCTCCACAGTGTCCGGTTCCTTCCATGCCCTGGTAGTAATCAGATCAACCAGGGGATCGGCGGGAGGGGGCACCCAAGAGGTAGATGGGTCTGTGTCAAACACCTCCAGAAACAGACTCATCCAAGGAAGGTTTTTGGGCATAACACCCCCTCTAATGTGTAACATTTCCATAATGTCTCCGAAGGAGACGTCTTGGGGGGGGTGACCTTGAGGAACCTTCCCCTTCCCTTTCTCTAAATCTGTGTCCTCCGTCAAGGACTCAGGTGAGTCCATGAGGCTCCTCTTGCACTTACGTTTATGAGGAATCTCCTCAGGGGGGCTGTCCGAAAGAGGCCTCACCAACCACATCTTGTTCCTCCAAGGGAACCATCTGGGATGTAGGCGCAGTCTGTCCCTGGGGCTAGGTGATGGAAGGTAGGCCCGTCAGAGAGAGTGTAGGGTGGAACCGTAGGAGCAGCCTGGGGCCTCGAATCCCTCGACAATACCCTCTCCACCACATCGAATGCCGAAGGAGAACTGCTCTCCCTTGGAGAGCAGTCCACTCGGATCCGATGTGTGGATCGGAGCCGGCGCCGAAGCAATCAGATCCAAAGGGCCAGTATGGTCTGACCGAGACGGAGCTGAAGACACACTGACACCTCCGGATCTGAAGCTCAGGAAGTGGGTCGGAGAAGGAGCAATCGGGGCGAAAAAGGGGGTTGAGCTCCCCCCCGGAGGGGGGGGTAGGAGCACTCCCATCTGCAGCTGAGCCTGGAGGAACCTACGCATTATCCGGTCCATATCTGCATCGGACAAGCTTCGAGTGGACCTAGAAGAGGCCACTGAGGCGGGCCGGGAGTGCTGACTCGATGACCTCGAAGGCGACCGGATCTTCTCCTCCGGCTCTGGGGAGAAATGAGGTGAATGAAGCCGGGAAGGAGAAGGCCCAGAAGCCCTGGGAGAGGCTGCTTGTTTAGCCGGCGGAGCCGAGGAGGAAGACCCGGCCCGCCACTTGTGATGTCTCTCTTTTTTCCTCTCCCGCCTTGCTTCCCTCTCCTCCTGGCCTAAAGTGGGAGGATGAGTCCCGGCCAGGGGAGCAAGGGTAGAAGGAGGCACTGCCACGGCAGGTGCCACAGAGGGAGAGGAAGTCGAGTCTGAGGGCAGAAGTCCTGCCAGAATCATCTTCGACCTCCTGTCCTTTAGGGCCCTGGGGTTGAAGGCTGCACAAATAGTGCAGCCTGAGGAGAGGTGGTCAACCCCAAGGCAGATAACACAGAGTGTGGCCATCCGCTGGGGATAGCTTATGGCCACACTCGGTGCATTTAGAGGTTTTTGGGGCCTCAGACATAGTCTGACTAAAAAACACACAAGGCCCAACACACACGCCTTCACACACACGGGGAGGAAATTAAACTACACTAAATAAAACAGTTAACAAATTTTATAACTAAAATTCTAAGTATGGAGCAACACACACAACAGTAATTTAACTACGGGGAAAAAAAGGGTAGATAAGATTTTTCTCACAAAATGACTAACTCCCACACCTGGAACTTGTTCTAAGCTGCTGATTCAACCGCGGCAAATGAGATCTGGGGGTCAGAGAGGGATGGCAGGGGATTATGGGTAAGGGGAGGAGCTTGGAGCTCGGATCTTAGCTGTTTAAAGATGCCGGCTCAGATCCGATATGGATCCGATACACACAGGTAGATAAACAAATGAAGTTAACTACTTCAGATGAATGGATTCTGAAAATTGACAGCTCAATGAGAACTAAAAGGAGGAAAATCTTATTGCTGTGTGACAAGTGTGGTACATATACCGATGATGTAAACTTGATGAATGTAAAAATTCAGCTCCTGGCACCAAACACCACATCCCTTATTCAACCAAGGGATCAGGGAATTATCGCTCACTTCAAGAAGCACTACCGCTCACTGGTCCTGCGGCATGTTTTAGCTATCATAGTCAGTATATGTCTGAATCACAGAAAACAGCAGCTGAGCTTGCCAAGTACTATCCATGCTGGATTCATTACACATGCAGAGAGAAGCATGGAATAAAATTTCACAATCTGTGATAGCCAACTGCTACAAGGCGGCTTGTTTTTTTGTGCCAAGCCCAGAAGACGTCACAGGCAATATGTTGCAATTGATGAAGAAATGGCTGCTGATTGTGAATTTGTTCCAGAACAGTGTGCTGCTGGCAACTGAAAAGAAGAGGAAGACAGTGCATTAATACAGAACTCATAGCAAATTTGCTTATAAGCATACTCCTCTTAATTACATTAAATAACCTAGGTCCTAAGGCTATGCATTTACACAGTCAACTGTATATAAATTCATACAGAAAATCTAGGAATCCAAGTTTAATCTTGATGCAGGGGAACCATAATTTGACCGATCCTAAGATAACCACTGAGGAATTTAACAAGCACTTTTCAAGTTTTTAAGTATGGGCATGAAAACATCCTACTCCATAACACCTTGCTATTCAATATCTCAGAATGATGCCTGTCTTACTATGACACAAAACACTATTACTGATGTCCTGAAAAAAAAAATTAGAAAAGCACTTCTATGGACCCTGATAAAATTCTGGCAATTATACTAACACATCTCAACACTGTACATTCTCACTTAACATCTTACTAAAAGAGCAGGTACTGTTCCCGAATGATGGATAAGGGTCTTCTGTAACAGCTATCTACAAAAAGGAGCATATATATAATTATAAGCCAGTTATTCTTGCTCTTTATCTTAGGTAAATCTCGGAGATAAAATCATGCTGATGTATGCCTATTTATCAGAGTGTGATCAATCCTCAATAATATGGTAGAAAAAAGAAGTTATGTACCTACCATAACGTTCCATGTTAGTTGTCTTCTTCTTGCCTTCTTTCTTGCTGGTTGGGTTCGGAGCCGATCCTCGGCTCTGACTCGGCCATCTTCAAAAGCTCGAGAGCTGCTTACTGGCTCAAGGCCCCCCTATATCCCATGATGCCTGGTGCTAGATACCCAGATCTTGTTTGGTAAGTTTAACTGCAGACATAATAATAAAGGAATCCTATCTTAGAATGCATAAATCCTAATGGAGAGACTACTAGTCAGAAAGGAATAGCCAGAGAAGACTCAGCCAGTGAAAAATCAAGAACTCTTCTTGGTCAACTAGGAAAGGGGGATGGAGGGTGGGACGCAAGAAATAAGGCGAGAAGACGACAACTAACATGGAACGTTATGGTAGGTACATAACTTCTTTATGTTAAGTTGTCTATTTCACCTTCATTCTTGCTGGTTGGGACAGCGTCCCTAGCACCTAAAATCCTGGGTGGCTCATCGGAAATGTCTCTTCAGAACAGTGGAACCAAAATCAGCTCTGCTCCTGGAAACCAAATCCAACTTGTAATGCAAAATGAAAGTATGAGGGTTGGCCCATGCAGCCGCAGTGCAAATAGATTCCACGGGCAACCTAGCCTGAAAGGCCACCGAAGTAGCTAAAGTTCTGGTGCAGTGACCTTTTGATTTAACTGGCAATTCTTTATTCCTCAATTGATATATGAAAGTGATGACAGAAGTCAACCACCTGGATAAGGTTACTTTGGAGACCGGAAGACCTTGTTTACCTACTGCATAAGACAGGAAAATTTGATCTGATTTTCTAATGTCCTTGATTCTATGCAAATAAAAGTGTAGCTGCCTGTGAACATCTAACTGATGCAACTTATATTCCGCCCTGTTGGAGTGATTAGGGAAAAATACAGGAAGGTCTATGGACTGATTCAAGTTACTCTCTGAAGAGACCTTAGGAAGGAAAGACGGATTAGTCCTAAGAGCAACCCTGTCATTGTGGAACACGAGGTATGGGGGACAAATAGAAAGAGCCTGTAGTTCCAAAACTCTTCTGGCTGAAGTAATAGCTACCAGAAAAAAAGAGTTTTCCAAGATAAGAACTTCAATGAACAAGAAGCTGCAGGTTCAAAAGGGGGCAAAATTAGAGAAGCTAAAATCAAATTTAGATCCCACAGTGTTGGAGGATCTCTCACTGGGGGCCTGAGCAGAGTGGTTCCTTTGAGAAAGGCTTTACACAGTTTATGAGACATGATATTGTTATCCGACAGGCCAATGTGAAAATTTGAAATTGCAGCTAACTGAACTCTAATTGTAGCGGAAACGGACCCAGCATGGAAGAGTTCCACAAGAAATTCCAAAATGTAGTGTACAGGGGCTGAAAAGGGGTCTATACTCTTAGCCTCTGCCCAGGAAGAAAAACACTTCCACTTACTAGCGTAAGTTTTTCTAGTCGTAGACTTGTGTGATGACAAAATGATTTCGTGCACAGAGGGTGAGATATCTGGAAGCCTGGCTAAAGTTAGAAGTGGAGCAACCAAGCCGTGAGCTGGAGAGAGCATAGGGATTGGTGCAGCCCATTCGATTATTGATGAATCAGGAGGTCTGGAACTAGGTCCAGAGTCCAAGGCTGCTCGAGAAGATAGTGATGCAGGAACGGGAATCATATTTGTCGAGGCCAGTAAGGAGCAATGAGGATCATTTTGCAACCCAATACGGTAGCTTTCTGAATTAGTTTCGGGATTAGGGGAAAAGGAGGGAATGCATTAAGAAGTCTCTGAGGCCAATCGTGGACTACAGCATCTCTAGGGGAATGCCCGGGAAGTGGAAGGAGAGAGAAGAAATTGCTGCCCTTGCTGTTGGGGGGAGTTGCAAAAAGGTCGCAGCAAGGTTGGCCCCATTTTCGGAAGATTTGGTCCGCAACTACCTAATTCAGAGACCACTCGTGAGGCATGAGAATTTCTCTGCTTAGTCTGTCTGCTATGACGTTGGACATCCCAGGGATGTGCGTTGCAATCAGAAACCGTTGGGAAGAGATCGCCCACTGCCAGAGTCTGAGTGCTTCTTGACATAGGGGGGTAGGACCTGGTTCCGCCCTGCTTGTTGATGTACCACACTACAGACATATTGTCTGTTTGAATTGCAATGGTCCCGGTAGGAAGACAGTCCTGAAGAGCCTGCAACGCTAAGAGCACGGCCCTCATCTCCCAGACATTTATGTGCAGATGGTACTCGTGAGGTTGCCAGGTGCCTTGGACTGTTCTTCCCTGATAATGCCCCCCCACCCGATCAGGGAGGCATCCGTGGTCACCGTAGCAACTGGAGGGGGGAGAAAGTACAGTTTTGTATCTACCATAAATGTAGATGTCCGATAGGTATGCATCTGCAGTCATCACATATGGGTTGTCCTGCCTCAGGCAGCCCTTCGGTCGGCCGGATTCCAAAGTCTGGGTCCGGCGTCGGCTGAAGTCGCCTCTTCCCCGGCATCCTTGAAGGACATCAAATGGTCTGCCATGGAGCACTGATGTGGAGACCATCCACCACGCAAGGTGCTTCTTGCATGCTTGTGTGATCATAATCAGGTGCTTCTTGCATGCTTGTGTGATCATAATCATGTAAGACATGGGAAGCTGCTGGAAGGACCATTGGGTGAAAAGAAGCCACTGGAGAATCCTCATATGAAAACAAGCTAGAGGGACAAGTATGATTGCTGCTGCCATGAGGCCCAGAGTTTGAAGGACAAACCTGGCTTGAATTCTTTTGCATGCTAATAAAATCTTCACATGCTGACGAATCACTAACACCCTGTCTGGTGGGAGGCTCGCTAACATGTCTTTAGTATTTAAATTTGCGCCTATAAAGGTGATAGATTGACAGGGTGACAATGCAGACTTCGAAATTTATTGTGATACCTAGCCTGGAGCAAGTGTCAATAGTGCAGTCTCTGGCTCGCAGAAGGAGATGTCTGGTGGTAGCAGTGAGGAGCCGGTTGTCGAGATATGGAAACACCTGGAATCCTTGCCATCTCAGGTGAGCGGTAATTACTGCCATACATTTGGTAAACACCCTGGGGGCTGTGGTGAGACCAAAGGGCAGAGCTCTGAACTGATAATGGCTGGCTCCCAGCCGGAAGTGAAGGAATCTTCTGGAGCGTCTGTCCATTTTGATGTGGTAGTACACATCCTGAAAATCTAGAGAGCACATCCAATTGTCCTGACCCAGGAAGGGCAAAATGGACTGTAGCGTGACCATCCAGAACTTCATTCTTTGTACAGACCTGTTCAGTCTGCTGAGATCCAGAATGGGTCTCCAGTCTCCTGTCTTTTTTGGTACCAAAAAGAACCTTGAGTAAATTCCGGATCCTTGTTGGTCTGTTGGGACTTGCTGGATGGCCCTTTTTCTTATCAGTTTTGAGACTTCGTGAACTGCTTGGTCCCTTAGATTGGGTGGAATGTCTGGAAGGGACTTGTTTGATCTTAAGGGGGCGTGAACAAAGGGAATTCTGTAGCCTCCGGATATGACGGACTGTACCCATTTGTCTTGTGTTATGTCTTGCCAGGCTCTTGGGTGCAACAATAATCTTCCCCCGATTGCCGCCAGAGGTGGGCAGCTGGGCAACCCTTCAGGGATGCTGGAAGGGCTTCTCAGAGAAAGATTCTCTGCTGCCCTGATTTTGCAGACCCCCTCTGCCATGAGGGCGGCGTCTGTTATTGTTCCCTCCTCTGCCCTGGATGGGAACTCACCACGTGTGTCCGGCAAGGCTCCCTGGGATTTCTAGAACCACATCTTTCCACTCTTCTGACCCTTAGGATATGGTCTGGAAGGAGTGGAAAAATGGACTCCTACGGCAGAGAGAGTCTTGACTTCCTGCTCACACTTGGTAAGGGTATCCTTCACCTGTGATCCAAAGAGAGAGGAACCATCAAAAGGGGTGTTGGTGAAAGACGCTCTGAAAGGTTCCGCAAAGTTACATAGCCGCATCCAAGCGTGCCTCCTTAGGGCCACGTCTGTGCCTGCGGCTCTACTCGCACCATCGGCTGCATATGAAATGAGCCTCATGGAGGAGTTTACCACTGAATTAAGAGTCGCCAGTTGGGAGGCTGCCTTAGCCTGGGCCTTCTCAGCTGATGGATCTTGGAGGGCATCTCCAAGCTCTTTCAGGAGATCCCTCTGAAGACAGGTAAAGTGGAAAAGGTTCATGAAGAGAACATCTGCTTCCCATATCTGTCCATCGTCCTGGACTCCTTGTTAGGAGGATGGACAGATGAAGTTTCAGCCAACTTCTTTGTGGCCACCACTACCACCATGGCATCAATGGGGACACCTTTGGTCAAGAACTGTTTGTCCTGCGGTGCAGTAATGAATTTGGCAGGTCTTCTAGGGGTCCGTTCCATTGTGTCTGGAGCCGTTCATGCCTTCCGAGCCACCACAGACATTAGTGGGTCGAAAGGCGGAGACACCCAGGAGGTGGAAGGTCGGGATCCAAATGTGTCCAGGAATACGGACTCATCCTCGGAAGGGCTTAGGGCAGTCCAGTTCCCCCTCTGCCTAAGCATCTCAAGGATGTCGGAGAAGGAGACATCTTCAGAGGGGGATCTTGGGGACGCTTCCGACTCCTCTAAGTCGGTATCCGATGTGACAGACTCGGGGGGGGGGGGGGAGTCAACATGCTTCCTCTTGCATTTCCTCTGAATGATCAGGGGAGGCCTCAGAAGAGGAGGATACACCCAAGGGGGTGTCATGGAGCGCTGGATCCCCACACTTGGGGTCTGGAAGAGGGGCAGAGGCTGATGCAGGCACCCTAGGGGGAGGAGCTGATAGGGTCAATCGTGGGACTGACTCGGGGGCCAGTACACTCATCACCTCAAAGGCGTCCCTGCCCGGACGCAGAGAGGGTTCCAGTTCTGAAGAAACCAGAACCCCTCCTCGCACTGAGGGGGACAGCTCCGAGGCAGATGTGGGAGCTGAGCTCACCTGAGCCAAAGCCCCGAGGGGGAGAGCGGAGTCAGACAAGGGTCCAATGCCACTCGCCCCCTCGGAGCCGACGAGGGAGTCTAGGTGCCCAGATCCCTCCAGGGAAAGTACCATGGAAGGGATCGGAGCTGACGACGTAACCGAAGGAGAGGGTATCGGAGCCGACGACTCCATGACTCGGACCCCAACGAACTCTGGCTTCAAGCTCACAGGATGAGTCGGAGGAGGAATATCTACAGCTGTGGACAGAGCAGACACCTGATGAGGGGGGCTGGACAGCATTTTGGCTAGGGCCTGCGATTTTAACAGCCTACTGACCACTCTTTCATAGTCATGGTCCGAAAGTCTAGAGGACCGAGAAGAGTGGGATGAGTGATGACTACACTCAGATTGGAGCAGAGGCGACTTCGGAGCTGAACGTATCAACTCCAGAGGAGGAGACCTGGATCTTTTTCAACTCTCAGATGGCTCCGAAGAACGTGTCGGAGCCGACTGGGAGTGAGAAACATCGGTTCCAGCCGGAGCAGAGATGGATTGTATGGCTTCACCCAACAATGGCTCCGAACTGGGAGCCAAAGGTTTAGGTGGCCTGGAAGATTTCACAGGCTGAGCCTTTGCCGGTGAATCTTGGGGTTTAAGCAAACCCCTCAGAATCAATTTATTTTTGCGCTCCTGCAGGACTCTTGGACATGGAAAATCGAGCAAGAATCCTGCAGGTGCATGGCGCCCAGACAATAAACACAAGAAGTGTGACCATCTGTCACAGACATCTTCTGACAGCATGAGTCACATTTCTTGAATCCGGATGGTTTAGGATCCATGGACATCCTGAAAGAAAACCAAGGACAAGAAGCACACACAGAAGGTTAAGTGATAACCAGTAAAAAATTGAAGACTACAGTTACCAAAAACCAAGAAACTACAAGCAGTACTACAAACATTACAGATAACTATCACTAAACACTAACAGTGATACTAAAGAAATTATATATATATATATTTTTTTAAGGGAAGATAGAAAGAAAAGGTTAACCTCTAAAATGGAAAACCCTTCTAAGGTAAGGAAAGGGAGAGGGGGGGGAGGGAAACTCTCTAACTTAAATGAGTTTCTTGGGGAGAAGTAATCGGGATCTAGAGAAAACTAACAATACAACAGTCTAGTCCAACGACTAATTCTACACTAAAAACTAACAGTTTTGACAAGAAAAATACAATAATAAAGTTTTATACGACCTGAGCCTGTAGCACAACCTCGCAGCAGAAGCGGCAAATGAGATCTGGGTATCTAGCACCAGGCATCATGGGATATAGGGGGGCCTCGAACCAGTAAGCAGCTCTCGAGCTTTTGAAGATGGCTGAGTCGGAGCCAAGGATCGGCTCCGAACCCAACCAGCACGAATGAAGGTGAGATAGACAACTTAACATTTTATGATCAGATAACTATTGCTATTGACTTAGGCTTAGCATGTGGTACAATTTTTTTGTGATTTAGCTGACGCCTTTGATTCCCTGCCTCAGATATATGATAATCTTTGGTTAACTTTGAATATAATTCATACTTGACGCATTGGATTTTGAACTGGCTGAAAGGGAGAAGTCAAACTGCTGTCATTCAAGGACACACGTCTAAGCCTTTACAAGGCCTATGTGGCATAACACAGGACTCAGGTTTGGGCCCAGTGCTTTTCAGTTTAGTTTTTGTAAATATTCCAAAACATATGTCATGCTTGCTAAATAAGTAAGCTGATGACTGCAAGATTGGTTTCACCATTGTTAGCAATAAGGACTTGCTATTAGTAAATAAATTCTTTTGACATCAGAAACAGTATCACTTTTAGCAGAGGTAAGTGCAAAAATGTTTTTTTAAAAACCTGTGGTAAATGAATTGCATACTAAAGGACTTGATATTAGGAAGGAGGTCAGAATGTAAAGATTGGAATGACTGACAAGCAGTCTATCATTTGAATAACATGCAGACACTAATTAGCAGAGCTATGAAGCATATGGAGTCTTTAATAAAGGAACACCTCAATAGATGCAGGGTGTACAACTTACCTGTTTAGGGCTTTTATACAGCTCATATTAGAATATAACAGCCCCATTCTGTTTTTATGCATCTTGACAACTGAATAGTCTTGAATCAGTTCAAAGAAAACTTACTAAGAGAATAAAAATCAGTGTCAAACTTGAGGTATGAAAAAAGATCAAATTCATAAAACGGGCAAGTGACAAGCATGGCATAAAATCATGAACGTTTTATTAAAACAAATACAGAAGTAGTAAGCGCTTTCACGTGGATCAACCACGTTTCTTCAGACATATGAACAGGCATATCAAACAGGGGCAAAACTACCTGAAGAATCAATGAGGCAGGGCAGTAAATCACTAAATATAAGCATGGCTCTTAGTTTGTCATACATTAAGGTGGCGAGATCACTTTTTCCAATTGTAAGATGTGGTAAATACTGTTTTAATGATTTCATCAGATCATTTGAACGAATACAACCACATTATATGTGCACTCTCTCTAATGGCTTATTTTTCCATTTTCTTCCATTACTGCTCAAGTCTACTAACAAGATCGTCAAGTACTTACCTTGGACTGTGAATCGCTAACACCATCAGGATTTACTGCACATATTTTCACAAGAAGCTTTCTAAATCTGTAAATAAATCAGATCAGTCATGAAAGATACCACTATCAAGGCTCTGCATAGTACTCAACATGTCTGTTCATGTAACTGCTGTTTACAACATACATTGACACTGTGAAGTCAGTTTCCTGCTACTTAAAAACTAAATAAATCAAATTAAGTGTTGCAATTAGAAAAATATGTACTTCTAATTTTAACACTCATCACTTTTTTTCTACTCCACTTCCTTTACCCAAATGGCACATCTGTTGTGCCAGGGGCAAGAGTCCTACATTCAATGCAAGGGTATCTCAAACCTAGAGCCTCCAATGAAATCTTGCACGAGTTTGCCAATATCCACTTAATGAAATAATCATCCACTGCATATTTGAATATCAAAACTATCAGCCCTTCACGTTCTTTGGGGTAAACTATTCTGAAGTCCTCCAGTTCTCCAATGAGAGTCCCTTCCTCCCAAACCAGAGCATTAACACACAAATCACTACTCCTAATAGCGATGGAATCTGGCTTAAACTCAATATTTAATGTAGCTTCCAAAAAAAATTTATCAAACATTTAAAGATTAACTAGGTCACCCTGAATTAATCTATAACTGACAGAGAAGGATGACAGCTCCATCAATTTTGTTCTTGTAACTCAAATGTTTTACCCTCCTAATCTGCCTGGTGGGATATACCCAAATCCTTTCCAATCTAAATAACTGATCTTGACTGTAAATACATGCCACTTCACAATAAAGTAGGGCCTAACCAATACCTTACACAGTGGAATAAAGCACAGTTTTGAAAGTAAACTTGTAACAGTAGATGTTCAAATGATCACTGCTGCAGTAGCTTTAGCTATGTGGGTTATACATCCTGCCAAGAATATAAATGCCAACCAGGTTCCAAAGCTTCAGGGCACTTTCCATGTACCCAAACTATCAAGCATCTGGAGCTCACCTGACTAAAATACTAGCTTGGACACCAAGTCCTTCAAAGCTTTCCTGCTAACAAAAAAATAACACTCTTATGAACAAAAACAAATAAATGTCCACACCCTGAGGAAACAAACACCAGAAAACAAGGGGGATGAAGGGGAGCATGGCTACTGCAGCAGTGATCATTCTACTGCTATGGCAAGCTTACTCACACAGCTGTACTAAGTTCATCATATTGGTCACTGCTGAAGTAGCCTTGGTTGTATGGGTAGATTGTCCCAGCTTACTACATTTGGGAGGTAGAAGATGATTCCAGAAACCTATGGTTCAATCAAAGCCTAACCTGGACCTAGAAAAGGAATGAAGTTTATAATGCTTAATAAAAGTATATCCAGAGGACTAAATAGCAGCTTCTAGAATTCAACCCTTTCCAAAAAGCTATACATGAAGCCAAGGCCCGGGGGAAGAGTAAGCCTTGACCATGCTTGGAATAGTTTTGTTATGGCAAGTATAACAAAAGGTAATAGCCTTAGAAAACAATTAGGAAATGGTCTAACCATTGCCAAATTTTCTTTCTACCTTAATAACAAATTATCTGTCAAGATAGTACCAGAGTTGTCTGTGGACATCCAAGGTATGGAGTATTCTTTCTCCCTCATTTTTATGTTCAGGAAATAAAGTAAACCTGGATATTAGTTTAGGCATAAATGGATTAGTTCTCAAAGAAACCTTGTCCCAGTGGAAAATGAGATAGGGTTGACAACATATAAGCTTGCAACTCTGCTCTGACCACTGCAAGAAAAGTACCCATCAGTAAAACTGTTTTTCCATGTTGAGCACCTCAAGTCAGCCAGGTTAACTGGTTGAAATGGAGCAAGTATCTTTTCTAACTCAAAATTAAGATCCCAAGGAGGGCTACCAGTTTACTTGGAGGCCTCTTGTACAACCCCTTTCAAAAGCAATTTGACATGAGACTGCATTGAAACAGGACAGTCCATGAACAGACATGCTGAAATGGCCAATAAATGAACCTTGATGGAGGAATAAGAAAGACCATAGGGTAGTAACTCACAAATATTGTAAAACCAGTGAACAACTAGCCCTGAATGCATGCTATGTTATTGGCACCATCTAGAAAACCATTTCCTTTTGCTAATATAAGATTTTCAAGTAGCAGGCTGTTTTGCATCCATTAACACCTGCTGCAAATCCTCAAAAAATAGGTGCCTAAAAGGAATTAAAACCTTAGCATCCAAGCAGTCAACTGAAATTGACTAATGTCAAAATGTATCAAACACCCCTCTCCTTCTTTGAGCAGACACAGTTTGTGAGGAAGGTTGTGATACCTGCTTCTGGCCATTTCCAAAAAGAAGGGGGAACCATAGTTGATTGGGCCAGAAGGGAGTCACCACAATGATCTTGGGGATTCCTTCTGAATCTTCATAATCACCCTAGAAATTAGTGAAAAGGGTGAAGGAACATACAGAAAACATTTGTGTCAAAGAAAAGAAAATGCATCCATCTCCCAGCCTTCTTGCATAGAATTTTGGAACAGAATATTGCCAGTTGATGGTTCAGAGAGGACGACGATGTAGACAGGTCTATTTGAGCAACTCTCCACAGATGGATCAATTCTTGCAAGACCCCCTAGATCTAGATTCCATTCATGAGGGTCTGCCCTTGTTCTGCTCAGCTTGTCTCCCACACAGTTTTGCAATGACGGAATGAAAGATACCTGGAGGTTGAGACTGTGCTGTGAAGCTATATCCCAAGCTAACATGGCTAGTATGTAAAGGGGCAAGACCTGCTCTCCCCCTCCCACTGTTTTTTGATGTACCAGAGGACTGTGTTATTGTCTGCAATAACTTGAAGAGGCCTCCCGGGGATCAAAGATGTCGAGTGTCTTCATTATGGCATGCATCTCTGATATTTATGTGCCTGCATCTGTCCTTGGTGTCCCAGAAACACACTACACATTTATCCCTCCAGGAATTTCTCCCCAAGCAAAGTTCAAGGCATCTCTGATGACTGACTTATTTGTATCAGGGAGGGAGAAGGGGTGACCTCGATTTAAGGATATCTTTTGTTTCCTACAAATTATTTCTCTTCTAACAAATCCCAGTACTGGTACTTGAAAAAACAGTGTGTGCCACTGCAGGGCCAAAGAGACTTCAGCTAACACAGTATCTTTCTCGTGAAGATTTCTAAGGGAGTATCATGAGAATCATAGAAGCCATGAGACCTAAAATCCTGAGGTATTCTATTACAGTGACTACAGATTGAATGGAAAACCTAAGAAAGAGAGATCTAGACATAATTTTCCTGTGGAAGAAAAGCTCTTAACTGAAGTGTCTAGTTGATATCCTAGGAAAACAATCCTGTGTAAAGGAGTCAAGAAAGACTTTTGAATGCTCTCTATGAATCCCAGCTTGTGTAAGAGACCTCTCACCCATGAGAGAGAGATTCCTGACATTCTGAAAAAGACTCTGCACTGATTAGCAGGTCATCTAATTATGGACAACGTGGATACCCTGTAGCCTGCAATGGCTTACAACTGGAGCTGGGCACTAACACTATTGGTGCAGTGGAAACTCTAATGATAAGATAGAGAACAGATAATGTGATGCAGACTTCCAGAGAGGAATTTAAACTCTCATTTTTATCATCTTGGAGGTTCTGAGAATGTAGCCATGCAGACCTCCTCAGAACAGTATCAATGGCCATAGGCTTGGACGTAGTATCAGCAGAATCATACACATACACTGTAGACAATTAGTGACATGCAGAAAAATAAATTAAATTTAAAGCACATTCTTCCACACAGGAAGAAACCGCAAATAAAATGTTCCTCATACTTTCACACACAGAAAAAACTAACATATGAGCCTGGCAATTCAAAATTCTGAAAATCAAAGTTGCAGAATTATACACTTTTTCCCATTAATTTTCCCATCCTTATTAGAAAGAGTACGACTGGAATTAACTAAACGTTTAGCAGTAGTGGGATCACTTACTATAGCTGCTGGGTCAGGTTTCAGAAGTGTGCAGAAACTAATCATAAGAAAATGTATACATCCTATAGGCCTGTTTAAAGGCAGCTGGAGGACTATCAGGAAAATTGCAAGTAGTAATGCACATCCTCGACAGCAGACAGAATAGGAGGAATGGGTGTCGGTTCTAGAAATTCCTTCTGTAACAATTCATAGTATTTTCTGAAGGACTGAGAAACTTCAGTGTTCTCCCACTGAAAACATTGGCATATTCTAACAAGAGTCTCAGAAAGAGACCCCCCCCCTCCAAAAGTGAGAATCAGAAACTGAGCTCTCCTCAGTCCATTTTTTTTTCCAACACGAACTGTACTTCATACTTTTTTTAAAACAAACACCTTTATTAAATCACTTATGACATAGCAATCATACATTTATATAAATGAAAACAAACCACCATATCAACATAGTTTTAGTTGTAAACATTATACATCACTTGTAATCTATCCAGCCAATCATTAAATAGTTCATTCAAATCCTGCCTTCTTTAAAAAAGTCATTCCTTCTCCAAAATGTTACTCTGCATGTATTGTTCCCACAATTCCCATTTTTTCTATGTAATTTGTTCATACCCTTTTCTACAGATCCCATTTCCAGCTGTTTTATCTCTTACTTTATTCACTACGTCTGGTACAGTTGGTTTAGACTGACTTCCATTTTCTAGTAACTGCGTTTTTGGCAGCCACCATAATTAGACTCAGCAAAACCTTAATATGCCTAGGCAATTCTGATTCTTAATCATAACTCAAAAAATAATTTCCTTAGTTATAATATGTTCACCCAGCATTTCTGATGAGTAGCCTGCAGGGATTTTTTAAAGTCTAGCAACTCATTACACTCCCACAAAATACATTCCCAATTACCACTTTCTTCGCCCTTACACTGCCAACATTCTCTCCTCAGAGTCTTAAGCAGAAATCTTAGAAGAAAACCATGCATCTGTCCCTTTTCTTCCTGTTCAGATTCAGAATCTTGAATCTCTCTAGGAAAAGATATATACCCTCTTTTTACCAGAAACCACTTTACAAGAAGGATCTGGATTAAATCCTTATCCACACTCAAACTACTCCTGCATAGGAAATATGAGGAGCCCATACATGCTTAGTTTTCGGTTTCTTTTTGACAGGAAAAATGGGGTCATCCACATTACTAAAGGCAGCAGCAGCAGCTTCCCTAGGGATAGGAACAGCATTCTGACACAACAGGGAAACCTTTCTTGTTCCCTCTATAATGACCAACAACAGTGGCTCTCCCTTGCCCACTGAGGAAACCCCAACAGTTGCAGGGGATGTGGCTAACCCCCAGATCCATAGCGGCTTAAGATGCTACACCAGAGGGATCCAGGGTAAAGGATATGTGGTCTAAGGTATAACAAATGGCCAATGCAGAGTCAACCACATGCAGTTGATGCAACTTGCTAGGTTGGTATGGTGGCAATGGCTGTTTGCTTAACTTGCTTTTTGTGGCTGGAAGAACCACAGACTGAGACTGGTAATTTGTTCCATGGTCAAGCTGAAAATGGTGCCTCTTTCCTGGGGAAGGCAAGAGCAAATATTGGTAAAACATTGGTTTAAAAAGTTTTAATCACTTTTTTCACATAAAAACATAGTAAAAGGCACTTTAAAACACTTAGCCAGTCCTCAAAAAAGTAAAATACACAATTTCTCCACAAGAAAAAATGGTTTTCAGTTACATTACACAATTTTTAAACTGAACACTAAAACACAAAACTCCTAGCTTTAAAATAACTTTCCTGAACAGGAAAGTGATGAAAACACAATATTTAGAAAATGGAAGGTTTTTCCCTGAAAGGGAACTTATCTGCCCAGCAAAAGATTACCAAGCAGGCCATTGATCCTCAAAGCCTTACAGGAGTGTACACTTCAGCAGCAGTAAAGCTCTGAAAGATTTGCTGCCCAAACCTATCCTTTAGTCATCTTGGCACGGGCTGCCTGAGAGTTTTGGCACGTGGAATGTGCCCTGACACTTTGCAGGCTGTCCAGCTGTTATATCCTTGGCTTGGTATAGAACACACATAGCTAAGGCAAAGGCTACAGCTACTGCACCAGTGATTAATATGATGAACACCTCTTTCTTCCCTACAGGTAATGCAGCACAATGTGTCCTTTATGGCTGAACAGGGCTTTCTAGTTACCAACAGTGGATTATCTTAATAATTATGCCTACAGTCAATAATAATACCCAAACACCTGATCTTTAATTCTCTTCCCCTTGCTCCTGCTCAGGGTGCCTAATCAGCTCATTCCTTCCTCCACTGTAACAGTTGGCTGGCAAGGAGAAAAGCAAGCTTTTAGGTCCAACAGAGCAGCTTAACTAACCCACTAGAGCCTCCTGCTCTCTGTAGTGGCTTCCTTGGTGTTGCTTATTCATTAAGTGCGCCTACATGCACTAACATCCCCAACTACTGTGTCTGCACAAATGGTAGCAAGTGCTCAGCAGGCTACTGCTCCACAGGTGTAACATTCAGTTTTCCTTCCTGGTATCACCCAAGTAGCGAACTGAGGCCTCCTCCCTCCAACCCACCCAGGATAGGTGCAGCAGTTGTTCACTCCCATACTCTCCCATTCTGCCTCCTCCAATGATGCCGCTTAACTGAACTCTGGTCACAGTTGGGGCTTCAGCTCTCCATGCAATGGAGTCAGAGTACATTAGCAGTTTTTGACCAAACTGCTTTACCTGTTGCTTTGAATACATTAACAATATGTACATAGATCTCTGTTCACTGCTTCTGAACTTCAGTGCTTCAAACCTAACTTCATCCAAAATGTTATGCACTGCAAATGTCCTGTTAAATTCAACATTTTATCAACTTTAAGAATTTCTTAAACCAGTCTACCTTGCACTTGTCTCAATGTCTCTGATGTATTTTCAGAGTTTATAGCATCAGCTGTTTTCACTTTAATAACAGGCAGCAGAAAACTCATTTTCATGTTTCATTCCTCATGTAAATTCTTCAAAAAACGTTTTCCTTATTTTCCACATGTGAAAATGGTTCTAACATAAGCTGTACCAACTATATTAAAAAACAGGTCAAAGCTTCCTGTTATGCTAATAGTCATATCTATTACATGAAGCTTGCATTTGAAATGCACATGTTCTATAGACCTCTCTCAATTTCGTCCCCATTAATGTATCGTCACATAGCCCTCCTTTTCATATTTCTGTTAAAAAGCATTCATTTATATATGTGCATGTGTGTGTACATCTATATATTATACTTGTGTGTGTATTGTATTATATATGCCCTTTTGGCTTAATACTTTATCTTGCATTTATCCATTTTAATAAAGCAGTGTATTTCTCTTACTGTGTCCCTTATTTTTCTCTCATATTATGCTGCAAACTGTTTCTTATTAATAAAGCATATAACTCATCAAATTTATACTCTCTCTCTAGCTTCATGCTTCAACTCTGCAGCACAAGTATTTAGGTTTTTGTAAGACCTTGGACCTTTACAAAGAAAAGTGAACAAATAGTAAATTATTTCTATGCTCACAATAATTCCATTATTCCTCATTTTAATCACATGACAAATACCTTTATGGCTTCCTTATCAACCTGCAGAAAAGTGGTACACTATTTTCAGGTTTTCCAACAATTCCACTTACAGTGAGCAATAATTTATAGATCCAAAGCTTCCAGTTTCCTTTAAGAGAAGTGGATGTATCATGTGCATTTCTGTTTATGCTGAGAATTATACTGATGTACATCCAAACACAAACTCTTGAAAAACAAATATATTTCTTCACTTCTGGAGATGCATAATGTAGGTTATGGGTATTTCTCAGGAATATTACACATACAATGAAGATATACTTTTAGCTTCCAGGAGGTCTTAAATCAGACTAAGCTTCATAAATGTTAATACATGACATGCAGCTTTCTGTATCTAGGTTATCATCATTCAAAGCTGCAGTCCATATATTACAGCTTCAACTTGACAGGCAGGATTAACATAATTAAAGCATTCAGTAACAGTTTCTGGCAAGACATTAAGATATCTTAGTAAACTATGAAAATCAAATGGAACCAACTGAAATAATTGCACACACACTCTGTAGACAGAAAAAGCATTAAATCAGTGTTGTGCTAATGTATGCCAATGGAAAGAGAAGACAAAGACACTGTCCAACACAAAATACAGATATAACATGCATGGTGGGAAGACAACAGCATAACTGCTAAACAATATGTTTGTATGACAGACCCACTGAACCATTTAACAGGTATAACTAACAAACTGAGAAAAAGTTAGAGCAATGCAGAGGCATAAGTAATGCACAGAAGGCCAAGATATAATGAAAAACATACATGGTTATAGTTTTTGGGAAGAGATGACTTCTAAAGTTAAGCTAGCCATATCAGTGTACTATTGCATTTTAAAGAAAAAAAAAAAGCTACAGTATTACTAAAATACTTGCTGCAAAAAACGGAGCAAAACTCAACTATGAAGTCGCTTGGGCTTCCTACATCCAGTATATCTCATTAAAACCAGCAGAAATGGAAAGACTAAGACATGTCAGACATGTCTAAAACATTCAGTATTCTCATCTTAGGGTAAGAGAGTTTCTGCCTGCAAGTTATCCTTCTACAAACCACCACAATGGGCTGGTTCAAACTGAGGATAAAGGCAAGATGACCAAGCTCTCCAAGAACTGAAAGGAAGTTCGCAATAAGGGACAGTTCCTGTCACTAAACCAGCTGTGCAGAGGGGCAAGACTAGGACCTGAAATGTTCTAAGATGCATCACCATTTCTGAGGATCATGTACAAGTTACATATGCTAAAGAGGCAGGGGAGGATTACAAATTAACAATGAAAACATCTGCAGATAGGCTTCACAGGAAAATGGAATCTTCTTAAAGGAAGTTTATCTTTGAGACAGTTTTCATCCACAAGGGACTTCATCAGAAAACTGAAGTGACTAGACAACAACTTTATAATGTACACGAACCAATCAGAAACAAACTAAATTAAGACAAATAGTAGACCTAAAAGGTAAAAAAAGTATTGAATTCACAGCAAATATAACTCCATCCAAAATAATGTGATATTAAAAAACAATTATAAAAAAATTGTTATATAAACGGTATCATTCTGGCCAGGAAACTATCTGCTTGCATTTTAAGCTGCCACAATGTTTTTTCTAGAAGTAGCTGCTTCTTGAAACAACCCTCCCCAAGATCCACAGGTAAATCCTCTAAGACAGAAAAATAGAACTTCTTAAAGAACCCACATGTTAAGAAGTGTCTATATAAAGCACTGTTGGTATCTTTGCTCTTAATAGCATAAAAGTGTCCCTCAATATTTTGAGATAACTTTCTGGTAGTCATGCTGATGGAAAATGTATCACAATGTCAACAGACAGCAATGTATAATCACAGGGCACTTTAATTTTAACACTTCTGTCCATAAGAGTCAAAACAATGACAGAGTCTTCAAGTATAAAATTGCATGCCCTGCAAAGTACACACTTACTTTTGTAATTGGCAAGGGCATCTTATTTGCATTCTCCAACCCATGCTTAATGCACTTAGATTTTTTGCACACAAATTTGGGTGTGGAACAGTACAGTTGTGTACACTTACCATAAATGTAGATGTTAGAGTGTATTCACTGTTGCAGTCCTAACCAATAGGTTTATCTGGCTCCCGGTAGCCCTCAATTGGTCAGAATACCAAAGGTAAGTAAAAATTACGTTAGCTGTCGTCGGTTGTAAAGGACATCAGGGCGTCCGATACAAAAGGAGGAAGCCGACATCACTTCCTCAGTCTTTCTTGCCATAACAGTTAGAAGCTCCCAGAAAACAAGGCTTAAACCAAATTTAGCCTATACCTTAGGAAAAGGCGAAGGAGGGAGGGAAAGCAGGACTGCAACAGTGAATGCACTCGAACATCTACATTTATGGTAAGTGTACACAACTGTACTATGTTCATCATGTTTCACTGTTGCAGTCATGGGTTAATTACCAAAGCCCAGATAAAAGGGAGGAGGAACCAACAGAATCAAGGATTGGAAATAATGCCCTGCAGAACAGCAGTGGCAAACCCTGCCCTGGCTTTTGAAAACAAAGGCAATGTGAAAGTGTGAACAGAAGACCATGTGGCAGCCTCCAAAATGTCTTTAGTAAGAACACCCCTTAAAAATACTGTAGAGTTTGAAGCTGCTCTAGTTGAGTGGGTCCTAACCTCTTGAGGAGGAACCTTGCCATGAAAGGAACAACAAAAAGTATTACAATGAGCAATCCATTTAGACATGGTTTGCTTAGAAACAGCCTTGTCCTGGGCTCTGGGGCAAAGCTGACCAATAGCTGTGCTGATTTCCAAAGGACTTTAGTCCTGTCCAAGTAAAAACTTGAGCTGTCTATGCACATCAAGAGAATGTAGGATCCTTTCACCTCTATTTCGAGGATTAGGAAAGAAGGTAGAAAGGTGTATGGACCGACCAAGAGTCAGGCTAAAAACCACCTTAGGCATAAAGGAGGGGTTGGTTCTCAGAGACCCCATCTGCATGGAAAATAAGAAAAGGCTCCACAGCCAAAGCATGCAGCTCTGAAACCCTCTTTGCTGAAGTTATAGCCAAGAGGAAGCAGTCTTCCACAAGAGAAACTTTAAATCTGCAGTGGCAGCTGGCTCAAAAGGAGGAACAGTGAGTTTCTCTAGAAAGTACAGTTTTGTACCTACCATAAATGTAGATGTCCGATAGGAATGCATCTGCAGTCCTTACAAATGGGTTGTCCTGTCGTCAGGCAGCCCTTCGGTCGGCCGGATTCCAAAGTCTGGGTCTGGCCTCGGCTGGTGTCGCACTTCACCCGACGTCATAGCTGCAGTTATTCGGGTATAAAGGCATCAGCCGTCGCCATTTTCCTCAGTGTTTCTTGCCCCAGATGCCAGGTGCCCTCTAGGAAGGCTAAATTTGGATAAATGCAAATGATTCCAAATAGTAGAAAGCAAACAAAAAATAAGCATGTATGTACATATATACAAACAAATACACCATAATAGATTCCCCCAGCTAGCTACAAGATGGGCAAATACCCTAGGAGTACCACAGAGGGGAAGGAGGGTGGGTAATCCTGACTGCAGATGCATTCCTATCGGACATCTACATTTATGGTAGGTACAAAACTGTACTATGTCCTTCAAGGATGCATCTGCAGTCCTTACAAATGGGTAAAATACCATAGCCAAACTGGGGGAGGAGGAGAAATAAAATTATGGTGTAGTTAAGATCCCTTGCAAAACAGCAGTGGCAAAAAACCTGCTCGGGATCTGGAGTATAAAGGTAAATTATAATGCTTGGCAAATGTATGCATGGAGCTCCAAGTAGCAGCCTCTAAAATGTCTTTGGTAGCCACTCCTCATAGAAAAGCTGTGGTAGTGGCTGTAGCCCTTGTAGAGTGAGGCCTGATGTTTTCTGGAGTTTTCTTTCCATGGTAGGAGTAACAAAATCTAATGCAATTTCCTATCCACTTAGAGATTGTCTGTTTTGAAATTGCTTTCCCTTCCATTCCTGTTGCATATGCTACCAGTAGCTGGTCAGTTTTCCTATTGCCTTTGGTCCTGTCCAGGTAGTAGCGTAATTGTCTATGCACATCCAAGGTATGCAACAGTCTTTCTCCCCTGTTCTGTGGGTTGGGGAAGAATGTAGGTAGGTGGATAGCCTGATTCAAAGATACTCTGGAGACCACCTTAGGCATAAAAGTAGGATTAGTTCTCATGGATACTCTATCTTGATGGAAGATCAGGAAGGGCTGTACTGCCATTAGTGCCTGTAGCTCAGATACCCTTCTTGCTGAAGTGATTGCCAACAGGAAAGCAGTTTTCCATGATAAGTATTGTAATTCTGCTGTTGCTGCTGGTTCGAAAGGAGGAAGTGTCAATTTTTCTAGCACAAAGTTCAAGTCCCATGCTGGCAATGGTGGCTTCCTAGGTGGTTTTACATTTTAATTCCTCTCAGAAACTGCCTGAGCAGAGGATGTGAGAAGACTGGAGGATCCAAGTCGTATTCTGCTGAAATAGCTGATGCATGAATCTTGATGGAAGAATAGGACAGGCCTTTGTGGAAGAGCTCTGCCAAGTATTCCAGGATGTTGGCTATGTTTACCAGTGACACATTTTCTCCTTTTGCAGTACTCCAAATGAAATATCTTTTCCATTTTGCTGAATAATTTTTTTCTTGTTGAGGGTCTGCGAGCCTCCAAGATAATGTCTTTAACCCTTTGGGATAAATTTGGGTTATTTGTTCTTATGCAATGTTCCAGGCAGTCAGCTGCAGTGTTTTCAGGTTTGGATGCAGGGTGTTGTAGTTGTTCTGTGTTAACAGCAAGGGAACAAGGGGTAGAGGCCATATTTGTTCCCGAGACATGCTCCTCAGTAATGGGTACCAATGTTGTCTTGGCCAGTCTGGAGCTATCAGAATGATCCTTGGATGGTCCTCTTTGATCTTCAATAGCACCTTGTGCATCAAAGGAAGTGGTGGGAATGCATATGCTGTCAGGTTTTTCCAGCTGAAAGATAGGGAGTTCACCTTCCAAGCAAGTGGGTGGTACGTCCTTGTGCAGAATTTCTTTAGTTGGTGAATGCGTGGGGATGCAGATAAGTCTATTTGTGGGAGCCCCCATTTTCTTGTAATGGTTTTGAAGATCTCCGGATGCAGCATCCATTCGTGGGCATCCGTGGTAGTTCTGCTTAGTATGTCTGCTAGAATGTTTTCTTTTCCTGGTACAAAAATTGCTTGTAACTGAATGTTGTAGCTCAGGGCCACATTCCAGAGGTCCATTGCCATCCGGCATAGAGGGTACGAATGTGTGCCTCCCTGTTTGTTGATGTACCACATAACTGTGGTGTTGTCTGTCCTTATCAACAGTTGACCTTGTCGAAGAAATGGTCTGAATGCCTGAATTGCCAGTTTTACTGCCAGCATTTCCTTTTGATTTATGTGTAGGTGCAGCTGGTCTTGAGTCCATAAACCTTGAATGCACTTGTCCAGCATGTGGGCCCCCCAACCGAGGTCTGAGGCGTCCGTTGTGATGGTTTGGCTTGGTTGAGTGTTGTGGAAAGGCAATCCTTTGTTTGATTGACAGGCCTGAGCCCACCATTGGAATTCTTGCTTCAGGCATGGAATTATTGGAATTTGGGTTTCTAGGCTGTGCTTGTGCTGAGACCATAAATTCCTTAGGTACCACTGTAACTTTCTCATATGCAGTCTGGCACTTGGAACCAATATTATGCAGGATGCCATGAAACCCAAGGCTTGCAGAACTTTTCTTGCTGTTAGATGATTCTGCTTTGTTAATGCCAAGAAGTAGAGAGGGAGTTGCTCCTGTTTTTCTACTGTTAGGAATGCCATTTGTTTCATTGTGTCCAGCTCTGCACCCAAAAAGGTTATCCTTTGGGATGGTATCAGTCTTGACTTTTTTATATTGACTGTGTATCCCAGAGCTTGTAGTAGGTAAATGACCCTTTTCAAGTCTTCTGCTAGCTTGTTTTTGTTGTCCGCTTGTATCGGGCAGTCGTCCAGGTAAGGGTAGATTTGGATTCCCTGAAGCCTGCAATGAGCAATTACTGATGCCAGGCATTTCGTGAACACTCTGGGCGCAGTAGATAAGCCAAAGGGCAATGCTGAGAATTGATAATGCTCTGATCCTGCAAGAAATCTGAGGTATCTTCTGCAATTTGGTCGTATGGGGACGTGCAGGTATGCCTCCTTGAGATCTAGAGTTACCAGCCAAGACTCCTTGCCCAGCATGGGAAGAAGCTGCTGTAGGGTCAGCATTTTGAACTTTGGAACAATGAGGAACGTGTTTAAAGAGGACAGGTCGAGAATAGGTCTCCATTTGCTTTCTTTTCTTGGTACCAGGAAGAGCCTGGAGTAAAATCCCTGTCCTTGCTCCATAGATGGTACCTTTTCCACAGCTCTCATCCTTAATAATTGAGTTATTTGTTTTAGAGCTTCTGCCTTTTGATTTGGAGGTAGGTTTGGCATTCCTCTCTTCCCTGGTAGAGTATGGAAGTGAAACCTGTAACCTTGGTCTATTGTCTGCAAAATCCACTTGTCTCTTGTGATGTAATGCCAGTTTACTGAAAATAAAGCTAGCTTTCCGCCCAAGGGTGCTTCTAGTTGTTCCCTGGTAGGCGGTGCTACAGCCAAGTCACTGTGATTGTCCTGTAGTAGTGGTGGTGACTGTGTCTGTGGCTGCACCTCGCTGATTGTTACCCTGCCACTGGCGTCCCCTGTAGGCACCCCTGGATTGGCTTCTGCCTCTTGAACGCCTATTCCTGCCTCTCTGAGCTCTGGAGGAGTCTGGAAAGGACCAATTCTTGGAGGGCCAATTCCTGCTAAACCTTGGAGGTTGGACCTGTAAGAAATCTTTCACTGTTTGGACAGATTTTGCCTTCTCTTCCATCTTCTTCAGCACCTGTTGTGCAGGAGAGCCAAACAAATTGATCTTGTCCATGGGAGCCTCTAGTAGTTTTGATTTGACATGGTCTGGTAAGGCCTGCTCTTTTAACCACGCATGCCTTCTGATAACTGTGCCAGTCATGGCTGATCTAAAGGAAGCCTCCAGTGCATCATAGCCGCATTTTAAGGAATGATTACTGACTTGCTGAATGTTATGTACCATTTCCTGAACAGATTTTTTTGTCTAATGGTTCATCCGAGGACAGTTTTTTGGTTAACTGGTCTAGCATAAATTCTTGATACTGGATCATGTGGAATTGACAGTTCAAGGCCCTAGCTGAAAGAGTAGCAGAAGTGTAAACTTTTTTACCCCATCTCTAAGGACCTGGATTCCCTTTCAGAGGGGAGGGGGTTTTTGGCAGAGGTAGCTGCTACAGCCTTAGGACCCTGGGAGATGGTCTCGGGATCTGCAAAGGGAGCCTTATACAAATGGTAATGCGTGTCCGGGACCCTGTAGTACCTATTGGGCTTAGCAGGGGCCGGAGGAAGAGAATCAGGAGCAGTACAAGCATCATTAAATGCATCATCTACAACAGAAAGAACTGGAGGTATGGCTAAAGGCCTATGTTGTGGTAAATGCAGAAAGGTTCTAAGCCTTTTTCTGGAGTCTGAAAAATCCTGGCCCTGCCACTGAAATTGTTCCCTCATAGCATGCAAGGTTTCCCCAAAGGAAAATTCCTCATGCGGAGAGGCAGAAGGAATGGACTCTTCAGCATCAGAGTCTTCATAAGGGGAGAAAGGAGCCTCTGGAGGGTTTGTGTTATCTGAATCATCAGAGGAATCATCTGTTGAAACAGGCTCAGGGGGCTCTGCTCTAGGCCTCTTCTCTGGAGGTGGGTGAGAGGCCCTGTCTGGGTGAGGTTGGGATCCCCGGAGTAAAGAAATGAGGTCCTCTGCTAAACTAAGCATTTGTGAACTAGAGCTAGGCCTGTGAGAGGGGATCTTAGCAGGCACAGATTTAGTAGTTTTAGCTGCTTTGGCCCTGGCAAAGGCCTTAATGGACATGGATGCAGGAGGCCTAGCATCTCCACGTGCAGGGGTAGAAATATCCAAGGGGATAGTGTCAGATAATTCCTGAGAAACTGTAAGAGCAGGAGTGATTTCAGAAGCCGATTCCACCAGGTTGGAAGAGGCCTCGGTAGGAGGTAAGTTTTCGGCTGAAGGAAGAACCGCTTGCTCGGTTTCAGCCGAAACAGAGACACTCGCGGTTGGCTTAACCGCGGTTTCGGCTGAAACCGCGGACCGCAAGTGTTGGTCCTTTTCCTTGCGCTTTTTTGATATTTGCATAGTCGGAGGATCCGACGGCATAATGTAAGCAAAATCGGAGCCAAAAAACTCCTCAGCAAATTCCGACCGATGTCTAAGCGTCCGTCGGTTAAAAGAAGCACAGGCTAGACAAGCTGCTACGTCGTGGTCTGGGCCTAGACAAGGTAAGCAGTAAGAGTGGAAATCTTTATGAGGTATTTGTTTCCCACAAGTTAAACAGTTATTCACTTTTTCTGACATCGGCTGAGGCAAGAAAGAGTCCCCAATGGGGTACTTAGCTTTTTAGAAGTCTTCGGTAGTAGTAGACGTATTCGGTAGTAGTAATCTCTGGTTCTGACCGACCTGCACTTGCGAACAGCTTCTGCTTCGGGCGCCACTCGGCAAGAAACGCTGAGGAAAATGGCGTCGGCTGATGCCTTTATACCCGAATAACTGCAGCTATGACGTCGGGTGAAGTGCGACACCAGCCGAGGCCAGACCCAGACTTTGGAATCCGCCCGACCGAAGGGCTGCCTGACGACAGGACAACCCATTTGTAAGGACTGCAGATGCATCCTTGAAGGACATCAAAATTAAGATCCCAGGCTAGAGTAGGTGCCCTTCTGGGAGGTTTTAAGTTGCAAGCACCTCTGAGAAACATTTTCAGAGGATGAGAGAAAATGGGTTGTTCAAAAGAACAATGAGCAAAAATGGCTGAAGCATGGATCGTGTTAGAGGAAAAAGAAAGACCACCCTGAAGCAAATCAGCCAGGTATTCCAGGATCAGAGGAAGGGTAGGCTGAGAAGATGATTCCCCTCTAGCCTGCATCCAGAGAGAGAATCTTTCTCATTTGCCAGCATAAGACTTCCTAGTGCTAGGCCTCCTGGCCTCACTCAGCACGTCAACCACCTGCTGGGAAAGGGAAGAAGAAAAGGATGGAGTCATATGAGCCAAGCTGCCACATGTAGAGACTGAAGATGAGGATGTAGAATGTTTCCCCTTTCCTGAACCAAAAGATCTGGCTTCAGAGGAAGATGTCAAGGAGGAAAGTGGGAGAGACTGTAAAGCAGCAGATACCAATGCTGCCTGGGCCAGTCCGGAGCTATGAGAACAGTCCTTGGTCGTTCGTCCCTGATCTTCAATAATACTCTGGGAAGAAGAGGAAGAGGAGGGAAGGCATAAACTGACAGCAGAGTCCAAGGGAAGGACAGAGCATCCACTTTCAAAACTCTGCTGTGATGCTATCTGATGCAAAAAAGAGGTAGAAGATGGTTGTCTGGAGAGGAGAAAAGATCCACTTGAGAAGTGCCCCAACGTTGAATGATGCTGTAAAAAACTGCTCTGTTCAGCTGCCACTCATGAGGATCCAGGGTCTGTCTGCTCAACTGGTCTGCCAAAACATTGAGCCTTCCTGGAAGAAACTGAGCTAGGAGATGCAGGCCTATGGATACTGCTATGGACCAAAGACTCATGCTCTGTCTGCACAGGAGGTAAGAATGAGTCCCTCCATGCTTGTTGATGTACCATATGACTGTGGTGTTGCCTGTCCTGACAAGCAGGGTCCCTGGAGAAAGAAAATGCTTGAAAGCTAGTAAGGCCTGCTGGACTGCCATCAACTCCTTTAAATTTATGCGCAGGTGCATCTGCTGGGCATTCCAACTTCTCTGTATGCATCTGCCATCCAGGTGAACTCCCCAGGCATAATCTGATGTGTCTGTGGTAAGAACTTGAGTGGCAAGGGGTGGGCGAAAAGGCGTGCCTTTGTTCTGTAGACAGGCTGTTGCCCACCATAGAAACTCTGTCTGCAGACATGGAAGCACAGGAATTCACATCCATGTCCTGTGTGTGTTGACAATAATGTTCTTGTGGTACCATTGCAATTTCCTCATTTGCAGTCTTGCATATGGAATCATGAGAATGCAAGAGGCCACGAATCCCAGAGCTTGCAGGTATTTCCTTGCAGGGAGCTGGGACAGGCTTGCCAAGTTCTTGAAGTAAACTGAGTTGTCTGCTTCTCCTGGGTGAAAAATATCTGGGCGGCTGTGTTCAGACTCGCTTCCAGGAATGTTCTCTCCTTGGATGGCACCATTTTTGATTTTTCCTCATTGAGTGTGTAACCCAGGGAAGAGAAGAGAGTCTTTACAAATTCTATATCCTTTAACAGCTGTTCCTGAGAATTTGCTTGAATTAGACAGTCGTCCAAGTATGGATAAATCTGAATTTTCTTCAGCCTGCAAAAAAGCAATGACTGGAGCCAGGCACTTTGTGAAAACTCTGGGAGCAGTAGATAAGCCTAAGGGCAGCGCACAGAATTGATAATGCTGCTTGCCCACCCCGAAATAAAGTATTGCCTGCAACTTTCCCTGATAGGGATGTGCAGATAAGCTTCTTTGAGACCCAATGTTACCAGCCAGGAATCCATTTCTAACATTGGCAGCCACTGATGCAGAGTGAGCATTTTGAACTTTGGAATTATCAAGAAAGAGTTCAGGATGGAGAGATCTAGGATAGGACGCTAGGTGCCTTTTTTTTTTTTTTTTTGGAACTAGGAAAAGTCTGGAATAGAAACCCTGGCCTACAGCAAGAACTGATTCTATTGCTCCCAGATGTAACAGAGACAAAATTTGCTTTTCTACTTCTGCCCTTTGGTTTGAAGAAGTGTCCAGGAATCCTTTGGGTACTGGAAAGGTGTGGAAAGAAAACTTGTGTCCTAGGGATAGAGTTCTGAGTACCCATTTGTTGTCCGTGATGGTGGCCCAGATATTTGCAAAAAGGGCCAACCCTCCCCCTAAAGGACTCTCCAGGCAGGCAAGAACAGGCAGACGTTGGACAGAGTCATTGAGAATGTTTAGACTGAGATGCAGGCTTAGAATTTCCCGCCTTGGAAGAGGAAGCCTGACAACACTTAGACCTTTGAGGGGTAGCCACCTGTCCTCTAGATTTGTAACCTCTAGTCCTAGAATGGCTCTGTCTGCTGGTATCAGGGAACGTCCAACTCTTAGAAGGGTAATTCCTGCTTAGGCGAGGAGGCTGAACTTGCAGAAAGTCTGTCTGCATAGACTTGGCCTTTTCTTTCATCTTCTTGAGCACTTCCTCTGCTTTGATGCCAAAAAGACTGTCCTTATGCAAAGGCACATCTAAAAGCCTAATCTTGACATGCTCTGGTAGGGGCTGCTCCCTGAGCCAAGTATGCCTTCTAATAACACAGCCAGTAGCTGTAGCCCTACAGGAGGCTTCTAGAATGTCAAAACTACAATGTAATGAATGTGTATGGACAAGACTGGCAGAATTCAGCAATTCCTGCATATTCTTACTCTACGCCAACAGAGGCACACTTGCTATCCTAGACTTAACTTCCAAGGTGGTGCTGCTGGTACTTCAGCATATGAAAAAGACAATTAGTAGACCTAATAGCAAGAGTGGCAGAGGTAGAAACCTTTTTACCCCACCTATCTAGATTCCCTGTCAGAAGGAACAGGATTTTTAGTAACAGTGGCCTTAACTCCTTTAGGGCCTTGAGAAATAACCTCTGGATCAGCCAACGGATTCCTGAAAAGAAACAAATGAGAATCAGGGAATCTATAGTAACTGTCAGGTTTCCTGGGAGTATTTAAAGCATCACCAAAAGAGAAATCTTCTGGAGGAGAAGCAGAAGGGATGGACTCCTCTGCATCTGAATCCTCAAAAGGAGAGAAAGCCTGAGAAACTTCATCAACAGAAATGCTAGAAGTATCAGAACCTGAATAAGACAAAGCCTCAGGAGACATCCCTACCTATTTTTGAAGGAGGAGACTGTGAACCCCTAATAAGAGTCAAAAGGTCATCTGCCATTTTAACCATTTGAGAATGAGGGGAACGAGAGGAAACTGGAGCCGGTTTCTTCACAGGCTTATGACTAGAAGATTTATGTGCAAGTCTGAAGGACTCCGGAGGCCTGGCAACCACCGAATTTGCAGCCAAAGTCGTCGGTATGAGCTTGTTGTCTGAATGAAGAACGGAGGCCTCGGACACCGGAGTCAGCTTAGCGGCCTCGGACACCGGAGTCAGCTTAGCGGCTCCGGATCTAGCTGAAGAGGCAACAGGCAGAAGGCAAAATGGAAGCTGGGGGCCTCTGAAATGGTCTCAACAGAGGCCTGCGATTGAAAATCTGCGGGCTGCAAAGGCACCTCACTGGCTACCACATGACTGATGACCAACTTATCATCTGAGGATTTGACCTTTGGAAGCTTGTCACGGTCTTTATCCTTATGTTTCTTGGGGCTATCCGAAGACTGAAGACCAGCGGACACCATACTGACAAATTTAGGCCAAACTACAAAATGTTTTGCTAAAAGCTTAGCCTGACGAAGAATAGTATATGGATTAAAGGAAGCACAGAGATCACAATTAGGAACGTCGTGGTCAAGGCCTAAACAAATACAATAAGAATGAAAATCTCTATGGGGAATCTGCTTTCCACAGGTAAGACAATTATTAATCTTTGCCGACATTCGTTAAGGCAAGAAGAGAGGATCCCCAACGGGGTACTTAGCTGTAGTTAACTTCAACTTTGTAATCGGAAACAAAAAAGGTAAACTGTCGACTGGAACTCATGCAAGAAACGCTTCTGCTTTGGGCTCCGCGGCAAGGAAGACTGAGGAAGTGACATTGGCTGCCTCCTTTTGTATCAGATGTCCTGACGTCCTTTACAACTGACAGCCATCATTTTTACTTACCTTTGGTATTCTGGCCGATCGAGGGCTACCGGGAGCTGGATAACCCATTGGTTAGGACTGCAACAGTGAAACACGATTAACATCCACCACTGTGTATACATCAAGGTTTCCCTGGAAAATGTACCAATTGTGTATAATAATATTTTTAATGTTAGTCATCAACAGTCATCTGCAAAATAAAAGAACTGCTGTATTTAACATCAGTACTGTTCTGAGGTATACCCCCCACCACAATTGAAGTAAATGCTATCTATTCTGCTTAATCTTCTCAGCAGTCTTAACAGGCCTAAATCATAAGCCGTACTGCTGAATAATGTAATATCATTGATCCCTTTGGAAAAATTGCCAAACTCAGTGGTCAATCTAGACAGATATGACCTCTGGGAATATTTTTCATGTACGTGGGTTGAGCACTAACTAAGGTAATGTAAATTATTGGAGAAACAAGGATTTCTACAGATACCACTAGAAAAACTGATTGGCAGCATCCCAACCAACTACTACATCCAAGTATGGAGCACTTTCTCCAACTTGGTCCAAGACAAAGTTTAAAAAGTTAGTACCATTATTATCTAACAAATGCATCTATCTGATTATCTAAAGATGTGTCAGTAATAACAGGCCATCCACAAACCTCTTGTACATCTTAACATGTCTTTCAAAAAATTAGATTTTTTTTTAGAAACTGGGTTGCCCACAACCTCATGACAAACTTAGCAAAAGAGGGTGCAAATCAAGTCTATTACTAAGTTCAGTCAATGCCTTCCTTTCTTTCTTGAAGTTAAAAAACTTGTCAGTTTTATCTTCAGCCATTCTCAAAATGTCCTGCTCTATTTAATGGTGAATATTACCAACAGCTCAAGGGTATTGCTAAAGTGCCGCCATCACACCCTCTTTTACTAACCTTGTCATGGGGTGGTGGAATACCTAACTTCTAAAAAAAAAAAAAAAAAAAAAATTTCATTTTTTGGAAGACGTTAAAATGTGCAAGAGGTGTGTGGATGACCTGTTCTTCATTACGGATGCATTTGTAGGTCAGATTATTTTATTTATTTTACATTTGTTTACCGGGAGAGTCCAACTGGGCATGAAACCCTTTTTCAGCAGAGGCCTGGGGAGAAAAGCTCCATTGTTAGTAAACTATTTTTAGTAGAAAGAAAATTGTATAATACAATAAAGAAAAAAATAGTAACAGACATTCATAACGGTAAAAAGACTAGAACAGAAGAAATTGGTCAAATGGGAGACAAGGCCAATAATCTTGTATAATAAGAAGTTATGTCTTACCATAACGTTCCATGTTAGTTGTCTTCTTCTCGCCTTCTTTCTTGCTGGATGGGTTCGGAGCTGATCCTCGGCTCCAACTCGGCCTATACTATAGCTCGAGAGCTATTTTTACCGGCTCGAGGCAGCCCTATATCCCACAATACCATGCGCTAACTCCCCAGATCTCGTTTGGAAGCTAAGACATAGTATAAATAATAATATTATAATAATATTATAATCCTGTTTTACGAGTACAGATTACCTGCTAGTAACACTTAGGATACAAGGAAAAAAATGCAACATATTGTATCTCCAGAAATGGAAGGACTCAGAAACCTCGACTCTATCCAGGCTAGGGGGCAGGAGGGAGGGACGCAAGAAAGAAGGCGAGAAGACAACTAACATGGAACGTTATGGTAAGACATAACTTCTTAATGTTAAGTTGTCATTCTTGCTGGATGGGACAGCGTCCCTAGCATCTTAGTCCTGGGTGGCTCAATGGAACAGACTCCTGAGTACAGTGGAACCAAAATCAGCTCTATTTCTGGAGGCTAAATCAAGCTTGTAATGGGCAATAAAGGTATGTTTGGACGCCCATGTAGCTGCTGCACAAATGGCATCTAGTGGTAACCTTGCTTGAAACGCCGTTGAAGTTGATAGTGCCCTGGTTGAATAAGCCTTAGGCCTAGAGGGAAGTTGCCTGTGTCTCAACTCATAGACAAAGGTAATAATAGATGTCAGCCATCTGGAAAGAGTAACCTTCGATACCGGAAGCTCTTTCTTGCCTGCAGCATAAGAGAGAAAGAGCTGGTCTGACTTTCTGAATTGTTTTGTCCTGTCTAGGCAATACCGTAATTGGCGACGAACATCTAATGAATGTAATTTTTGTTCAGCCCTGTTGGTATAGTCTGGGAAAAAGACAGGCAAATCAATGGAGTGGTTTAGATTTGCTTCCGATAACACTTTTGGTAGGAAGGAAGGGTTTGTTCTGAGAGTTACCCTGTCTTTATGAAAAAACAAATAAGGACGGACGGACAGACAAGGCTTGAAGTCCCGATTCCCTTCTGGCAGATGTTATAGCTACTAAAAACAGCGTTTTCCAAGAAAGAAGTTTGAGTGAGCAAGAAGCTGCAGGTTCGAAAGGGGGCAGAATTAGTGAGGTTAGAACTAAATTCAAATCCCATTGTGGGGGTGGATCTTTGACTGGAGGTCTGAGCAAAAAGATGCCCTTGAGAAAGGCTTTACAGAGTTTGTGGGACATAATATTTGCTTCTGAGAGTCCAACATGAAAATTAGCAATGGCCGCTAATTGTACCCTGATAGTGGCCGATGATGACCCTGAATGAAAAAGCTCCGCCAGAAAGTTTAGAACCTCATGAATGGGTGCATGGAAAGGATCTAAGGACCTAGTTTGTGCCCAGTGTGAAAAACGCTTCCATTTACTCGCATAAGTCTTCCTAGTATTGGACTTATGGGAAGCCAGAATGATATCACGAACAGGAGGAGAAATAAGGGGAAGCCTGGCTATGACTGGAAGTGGAGCAACCAAGCTGTGAGGTTGATGGAATGTAGAGACTGATGCAGCTTGCCCGTGAGGTGGGTCAACAGATCCGGAAGGGGTTCCAGATGCCAAGGCTGTTCCAGTAGGTATTTGTGCAGGAACAGGAACCAAACTTGTCGAGGCCAAAACGGGACAATGAGGATCATTTTGGATCTCAATGCGGTTGCTTTCTGAATTAATTGCGGGATCAATGGAAAGGGAGGAAAGGCATAAAGAAGACCCCGAGGCCAAACGTGAACAAGAGCATCTCTGAGAGGTTGGCCTGGTAGAGGAAAAAGTGTGAAGAAGTCGAGGCACTTGCTGTTTTGGGGAATTGCGAAAAGGTCACAGCAAGGCTGGCCCCACTTCCGAAAAATTCCGTCTGCTACCGCTTGATTTAGAGACCACTCGTGAGGCATGAGGATAGTTCTGCTCAATCTGTCTGCTATGACATTGGACTTCCCGGGGATGTGCGTTGCTATCAGAAACCATTGAGATGAAATCGCCCATTGCCAAAGTCTGAGTGCTTCTTGACAGAGGGGGTAGGACCTTGTTCCGCCCTGCTTGTTTATGTACCACACCACAGACATATTGTCCGTTTGAATTGCTATAGTCCCTGTGGGAAGAGAGCTCTGAAGGGCTTGCAACGTCAAAAGCACCGCCCTCATCTCCAAGACACTTATGTGCAGGTGGCATTCTGACTGTTGCCAAGTGCCCTGGACCATCCTGCCCTGATAATGCCCCCCCCCCCCCGATCAGGGAGGCATCCATTGTGACAGTGGCAACTGGAGGTGGGATAACAAAGGGTCTGCCCTGAAAAAGCTGAGGGGAAACCATCCACCAGGAGAGATGTTTCTTGCAAGATGGGGTTATCAAAATGTTGTAGGTCATTGGTAGCTGTTGAAAGGACCACTGAGAAAACAGCATCCACTGAAGGAGCCTCATGTGGAAGCGGGATAATGGAAGTAGAAGAATCGCTGCCGCCATGAGGCCCAACACTTTCAATACTAGCTTGACTTGGACTCTGCTGGGCTGAAACCGGGGCTGAACATTCCGCCTTATGTCTGTCACTCTCTGAGGTGGTAATGTTGCAGACATTTCTGTGGTGTTTAATACGGCGCCTATAAAGTTTATACAATGACAAGGCAACAAGGAGGACTTTGCAAAATTTATAGAAATACCCAGACTGTTGCAAAGTTGAATAGTGTAATCCCTGGCCATTATGAGATCCTGTTTGGTGGTAGCGGAAATGAGCCAGTCGTCTAAGTATGGAAACACCTGGAATCCTATCTGTCTCAGGTGAGCCGTGACCACTGCCAAACATTTGGTGAACACCCGGGGGGCTGTGGTGAGACCAAAGGGCAGGGCCCTAAATTGAAAATGACTGACTCCCAGCCGGAAGCGGAGAAACCTCCTGGAGCGCCTGTGTATCTTTATATGGTAGTACGCGTCCTGGAGGTCTAACGACCACATCCAGTTGTCTCTGCCCAAAAAGGGTAGAATGGACTGCAGTGTTACCATCCGAAATTTTGACTTTAGTACAGAGTTGTTTAACCTGCTGAGGTCCAAAATGGGTCTCCATTCTCCTGTCTTTTTTGGTACCAAAAAGAATCTGGAGTAGATTCCGGATCCTAGCTGATCTGCTGGGACTGCCTGGATGACTCTCTTTTTCTAACAGCTTTTTTATTTCTAGCTGAGTCTGACCCCTTTGTGCGGGTGGTACGTCTGGTAGGGGTTTCGGCGGTTGTACCGGAGGGAAAGTGAAAGGGATTTTGTAACCCTCGGATATGATCTTCTGTACCCGTGTGTCTTGGGAGAGGGATTGCCAGGCTTCCGAGTACAGAGATAATCTTCCCCCGACTGCCTCCGAAGGTGGACAGTCGGGCAGCTTCTCAGGGATGCTGAAAGGGTTGGTCAGGAAAAGATTCCCTAGAGCCCTGGTTCTGAGGACCCCCTCTGCCCCTGGGGTGGCGTCTGTTATTATTTCCCCCTCTGCCTCTAGGGGGAAATTCACCACGTGCAGCAGGCGCGACTCCCTGAGGTTTGCGGAACCACATCTTTCCTCCCTTCTGTCCCTTAGGATAAGGTCTAGAAGGCGTGGAAAAATGGACTCCCACGGCAGAGAGAGTCTTACCATCTTGCTCGCATCTGGTGTGGGTATTCTTCACCTGAGGTCTGAACAATTCCGAACCGTCAAAGGGGGTGTTGGTGAAGGACGCCTTGAAGGGATCGGCAAAGTTACAGAGTCGCATCCAAGCGTGACGTCTCAATGCAACGCCTGTGCCAGCGGCCCTACTCGCTCCATCGGCTGCATAAGAGATAAGCCGCATGGAGGAGTTAACAATGGAGTTCAGGATAGCCAGCTGAGAGTTTATTTTGTCCTTAAACCCCGCAGCAGAAGGATCCTGTACCGTTTCACCCAGCTCTTTGAGCAAGTCTCTCTGAAGGCGGGTGAAATGACAAATAGTTCAGCGATCCCATAGAAAAGGTCGCTGATGCAAAGGTCCGCTTTCCGTACCTGTCCATGGTCCTGGACTCTGTTAGGAGGATGAACAGATACAGAAGGATCAGCCAATTCCTTCTTAGTGGCTGCTGCTACCACCATAGCATCAATTGAAACACCTTTGGTGAAAAAGGATTTGTCATCTGGTGCAGAAATAAATTTAGAAGGCCTCCTAGGGGTAGGTTCCATTGAATCAGGAGCTGCCCACGCCTTTCTAGCCACTACCCCCATTAGTGGGTCGAAAGGGGGAGACACCCAGGAGGTGGAAGGGTGAGATCCAAAGGCGTCAAGGTAAACCAACTCGTCCTCGGAAGGTTTGAGTGTGGACCAATTTCCCCTCTGTCTTAGGATCTCCAGGATGTCTGAAAAGGAGACATCCTCAGAGGGGGATCTGGGGGAACCTTCCGACTCATCCAAGTCGGTGTCCGACGTGACAGACTCGGGGGAGTCTATGTGCTTCCTCTTGCACTTTCTTTTCCTAGGGGGTTCCCCTGAAACTTCAGAGGAGCCCTCGGAAGAGGAAGAGACACCCAAGGTGGGTACCCTACGCTTTGGATCTCTGCTGTCAGGTGTAGGAGGATGGCCAGAGACCGTTATCAGGCACTACAGAGGGAGGAGCCGCAGAACTTAACCTTGGAGTGGACACTGGGTCCAGCACACTCATCACCTCGAAGGCTCCCCCATCAGATACCAAAGGGAGCCCCGGCTCCGAAGAGACCGCAACCGCCCCCGGAACCAACAGAAGGCTCCGAGAATGATGTTGGGGCCGAACTAACCAGAGCCGAGAGGGAGAGCGGGGTCGGACAAGGGTCCAATGCCACTCGCCCCCTCGGAGCCGACAATGGAGTCTCGGCACCCGGACCTCTCCATGGATGGAACCAATGAAGAGGTCAGAGCCGAAGGAGGAAGTATCGGCTCCGACGTGGGCAAGGTCACGGTTCTGACAAATTCCGGCTCCGAACTCGAGAGATGAGTCGGAGGAGGAATGGATAGCTGTATCGAAGGAGCCACAGTCTAGTGAGATGGGCTCTGGAGCATTTGGGCCAGCGCCTGAGATTTTATGAGTCTACTGACCACCCTCTCAATGTCGTGGTTGGAGAGCCTGGATGACCTAGATGAATGAGTTCTATGACTCCGCTCCGATAGGAGAGGGGACCTCGGAGCCGATCTGACTAACTCTAGCGAAGGGGACCTTGAGCACTTGCATGCTGGGTTCGGCTCCGATGATGGTTTCGGAGCAGAAACCACTTTGCTCACCTCGAAGCCAGACGGAACCGTGGTCAGAGCCGTCTCGATGATGCCAGCCCTCGGCTCAGAAGCTGGAGCCGAGGGTTTGGCGGTTTTTGACGACTTCCCCGTGCCAGACTTGGACGGGGAGTCATCAGGCTTTAACAAGCCCCTTAGGATGAGCTTGTTACGCCTTTCCTGCAGGACTCTTGAACTAAATCCGTGACAAACGGAACAAGAGTCCTGCAGGGTGTAAAGGCCCCAAGCAATAGACACAAGAAGTGTGACCGTCTGTCAGAGACATTTTCTGACAGCACGAGTCACACTTCTTGAATCCCGAAACCTTAGGGTCCTTTGACATGCTGACAAAAAATAAAAAGGAACACAGTCCACACACACACACACACACACACACACACACACACACACACACACTTATTTAAGTTAAGGGGAACTGACTAAAAACCCACACACACACTGAAAGGGGTGGGGGAAAACTAAGGAAAAGCCCATAGGCCCAAGATAAAAAACTAACTAAAGAAGGGGAAAAAGGGCTACCGAAAGGGTAAGGCAGTTAGAAGGGACCTAAAGAAGGGTAACTAACTGAAAAAAACTACAGAGAGTGAATATATAGATGAAAAAAGCACTTACTGACCAGAGCCGGTAAAAACAGACTACCTCGCAGTGAAGCGGTAAATGAGATCTGGGGAGTTAGCGCATGGTATTGCGGGATATAGGGCTGCCTCAAGCCAGTAAAAATAGCTCCCGAGCTATAGTATAGGCCGAGTCGGAGCCGAGGATCGGCTCCAAACCCATCCAGCAAGAATGAAGGCGAGAATGACAACTTAACATCAATGCTTCTAGAAGACTGTTCTTACAGTAGTAGCAGGTAGTGACATTGTATACAATAAGAGTGCAATTACGATAGTCTATAGCAAACTGAAGACTTAAAATCTGATATATATTAACAGTGAGAAAGAAAAAAAAACAAGGTAGTCATATGGCTTAAATTCAATGCTCATTCCATATGCAATTAAAATTTTAAAATCTAGTTCCATGGTTTGAGCTACCCATGCCCAGTACATGTACAAGTCCAGGAATTGGTGAGGTGGGCTTTAATGTGATGCTTGAAGTTTTTTCAGCTCGTTATAGTTCTAATTTCAAGTGGTAAGGCATTCCACAGGTTAGCAATGTAATAGGAGTATAGTCACCTGAGCTATTTTTACTCCTGGTTACTTCAATTAGAGCTTTATTAATGGATCTTACTGGATAGGTACTTGTATGGGGATTGAGGAGACCTTGTAGAGCTGGTGTTTTATCGGGTTTATAGTACATTTGGTGGATGGTAGAGAGTGGCATGAGAATGAGTTGGTGGGGTAGTTCTAACAAAGATAGTTGTCTTAGGGACTTACAATGATGGGTTCTAGGAGGGCAGCTAGTGGCAAATTTAGCTCTCTTATTATAGCAGGCATCTAGCTTGCTCACTTCTGATTTGGAGAGGTTTGTAAGGATGGGTGAGGCATATAGTAAAGTTGACAGAAGAGTTCTGGCTGTGGTTATTCTGGAGTTTGTGGTTAGGTAGTTTTTGCACCTGTATACGGTACCTATTTTTGTGTGTACTTTTTTTTTTTTTTTTTTTTTTACAGTCTGGTCAATGTGCAAGTCGAACTTCAGATTTTGATCAAAAATACCACTGAGACGTTGGGTGGATGGTACTGGTTCAAAGTCTTATTACTGGATTTGATGAAGTAAATAGATTGGGTTTTGAATTTAGTGGAGTGGAAGAGCATGAGTTTAGTTTTATTTGGGTTCAAGATTAATCAGGCATCTACCAACCATGATGCAATGGCACTGAAGGATATTTGGGTTAAGTTCTGTAGTTTAGGTAGAGTTGGGGCAGAACATATGACAGTGGAGTCATCTGCATAAGGGTGGCTAGAGTTGTACCACTATGGAAATTATATATAAACAGGTTAAAAAGGAGGGGGCCGAGAACAGACCCTTGAGGCATGACCATAGCCACTGGTAATAAGGGAGAAAGAGCTGTGTTCCAACGTACCGCCTGTTGCCGATCTATGAGGTAGTTCTGAAACCAGGCTAGAGTGGAGTAGCTTAGGCTCAGTTTGGACAAGGCAGTCAGCAGACACTGTATCGAAGGATTTTGATAAATCTAAAAAGATTGCTGACACTAGCTCACCCTTATTTCTCTGTTAACTGATGGTGTTAGTGAAGCTAATAAGGGCTGTGGTAGTACTATGGTAGGGACAAAAGCCATGTTGAGTATTTGTAAGAAATTTGTCTAGGAGATGGTTAAGTATTTGGGTGTGAACACACCTTTCAAGGATTTTTGATAGAGGGGATAGGATAGCTATGGACCGATAGTGAAGTCGGTGGAGGGACCTCCTTTGTGTAGGGGAATGATGTGAGCAATTTTCCAGACAGTGGGGATGTACTGCTTGGATATGGAACTGATAATTAGTAGGAAAACTGGATAGGAGATTGCTTCAGCTGTTATTTTAAGTATGTTGAGGGTATGGTGTCAGCTGCCAAGGTTGTGGGGTTTAGCCTGAGCAAGTATTTGTGTATGTTGTGGGTTGGGACTAGTTTTAAAGAGAATGTGTTATCTAGTAGAGAAGTTAAGTTGATGGGTAGTGATGGGAAGTTCTGGTTAGTAAGAATTTTGATGGAGTCAATGAAGTATTTATTAACATGGGTAGCAATACATTCTAGGGGATTATTTGCTGTTGGTTGAGGGGTCTTAGTTTGACTTGGTCATAGTATTTTATTTAAAGTGGTCCAGAAAAGCTTGTAAGCTAGTATAGCAATTCTTATCAAGTCTTATTTGGGTTTTGGCTTTGTTTCTTAGCTGGAGATACTTCTGGTGAGTAACTGATTTTTTTGTGGGTCCATTCATGCCAGGCCTTATCCCTTTCTTTTTGGAGTGATTCTGTCTGTTTAGTGAGCCAAGGAGAGTAATTGGATTTTGCTTGTATTGTCCTGATAGGGGCAATGATATTTAAAAATGTGGTGTTAAACTAGTTGACTGCACTGTCCAGGGATAAAGGTTTGAGGGGTTTCCAGTTGCAGAGCTTAAGGGATGTTATTAAATCTTAAGGCCTGAAAATTTTGGTGCTGCGAATTTGGTAAGTAGATGTTTTTTTTGTAGGATTTGCCTGATGACGTATAATGTATGTTGGGAGGTGGTCACTGAGTGAATTGGGGAGGGTACCAGAACTATAGGAAAGTGTGGAATAGTTGGTGAGAATCCAGTCAGGGATAGTTTCCTTTTTAGTTTTATCAAACCTTGTTGTGGTTTGAATTAATTGGGTAAAGCCATATAGGTTGATAGGAGTGGTAGGGTGGTCAGGGTTGCAGGAGTACCAGTTAATTTTAAAGTCCCCTAGTATAATGGTCTCTTGTGGGAGGTTATTGGAGGACCATTGTAGGATGGTTTCAAGTTTGTCTAGGTTGTTGCCAGGAGGAATATAGGTACCTATGATGTTATTTTTATTTTGGTTGAGTTTTATTTTAGTCAAGAGAATTTCTAAGTTGGAAATATTAGGAGGGTTAAGGTTAACCCTCTCTAATGTAAGATGGTTTTGAAGAGCAGGGCTATACCATCACCCCTTTTTGTTTTCCTATCTTGCCTGAGAATGCTACAGCCAGTGGGAAGAATTTCATTATCAAGGATACCTGGTTTGAGCCAGGTTTCTGTCAGAAGGACTATGTCAGGGGAATATAGAAATAAGCTTGCATAAGTTCCTGACGACCTGGCTAATGCAGTTGCTTCCACTTCCTAAGAACAAGTAAATTCTCCTGTGGATGCATCACAGGAACGGAATGATGCTTCTACTTTTAAACAAAGCACAAAAACTTTTTCCAGCATCCTACAGCAGGATAATACAATACTGAATGCATCTAGTGCTTCTAGAAGTAATACTGTTCAAATGGAAACATGCTCTCTTGTTCCACTATATCAGGAAGAAGTGAACGGCACAAAACAGAAGAGGAATTTTTTAGGCAACAAAACACCAACAGCTTTTTCTTTATCAAACCCTCTACCCATCAGGAACAGGTCGAGGAGTATGGGTCAGAAAGGGAGGTTACAGCAACAGCAGAGCATCGAAAGGACACAAGTAGTGAAGAAACAATTTTAAATGCAGGTTTGGTGCATAACATTTCTTCATTAAAACTTACACAAGCACAGGTTGAACTGTTAAATAGGGGGGTCTCGTTTGTACCATCCAAATGTGCAGACCAAGCTGAACTGTTAAAAGACTTAAGGTTACTAGGTAGGTCTAATTTTAAAAACTTTATACTCTGATGGTAACAATATTTTTTAATCTTTTAAGAAACCTAGCATTTTCAAACCTCTACCTCACCCTACTATACAAATGTTTATTGATGTGTGAAACTGAGTTTAGGGACTTGTTTCAACATGGCACTAGGGCTAACTTTTCTAATATGCCTTCAGAAGACTATATAGCCTTACAAGAACTTAAGAACACACATGCCTTGGAAATTAGACCAGCCAACAAAGGTGGTGGCATTGTGGTTTTGGATAGAGAAATGTACCTGAATCAAACAAAAGTACTTCTATACGATACCAATACTTATAAATGTATTCCTAAGTATGTAGTACCTGGGATAACCGAGGTGGTTTCTTTTATACTGGATTTACTGATGACTGGTTTGATTAATTAAGACCTTTTTAAAGTTCTTGAATGTTGACTATCCTTTAACCCCCACAGTTTATGGCCTCCCTAAAATTCACAAAAATTGTGTTATTCCGCCTATGAGGCCAAAAGTATCAGGAGCTCAATGGTGCACTGAACCATTGTCTATTTATACAGAGAAGTCATTACACCCTCTATTAGAATTGTGTGACAGTGTTTTGAAGGATACAAAAACTTTTCTTGAGAGGTTGTATGATAGAATTTCGACCGTCAATGCCAACTATATGTTTGTTGGGCTTGAAATAGAATCATTATTTACGGTCATCCCCAATGATTGAGGCATAAATAATGTAAGGGAATTCTTACATGGTAAGGAAAACTTTTCTGATAACATAAAACTTGTGTGTTCCCTATTTGTGATTGTTCTATTCAAACAGGATTTTTTTTCTGCAAAAGGTTGGCATGGCCACTGCCTGTGCCAATAGCTCCACTAATCTAGTTTTGGTGCAATGGGAACATCATTTATTGTCAAACAGTAATGTATTTGCAGAGCACCTTCTTTGGTATGTCCGTTTTGTTGATATTTTTATGTTATAGGGTTGCAAAGTGATGATTTGAACAATTTCATGAGGTATATGCATAGTACCACTTCTTATCTGAAATTTACATGTGTACACTCTTCAGAACATTTAGAATTTCTAGATGTCAAAATAGACAAAGCAGACTTTGATTGTCCATACCAGCCTATATAGAAAACCTACATGCAGGAATGCACTTTTACACAATAATAGTATGCATCCAAGGCATATAATGAGAAATATGCTTAAAGGACAGGTATACAGAATACTTAGGCTTCATAATGATACAGTTGCATGCAAAGCTCTTGAATCTTTGAAAAATTATTTTTTTAGAACGGGGCTATTGAGAAATAGATACCTGCATCTCTGAAGCTTGATAGCAGAGATTAGATGGATGCAGGCCTTATTTTAAATCAACTGCAAGCATACATGCAGTAGGACGGCAAGAGGACTCTACTAGTAATATTTTTTTTTAGAGTGCCTCTACCATATTCTAGTAATGCAAGTCAAAATTGTGACATTATAAAGAATAACTGGAAGATAATGAACAGTGCACCAGAGTTAAAAGACAAGATAGGAAGTACTCCACATTTTTCTTTCAGAAACCACAAATCCTTCAAGCAACATCTTTGTTACAAGTCCAATATGCTAGAGAAAAGGAACCCATTACCTGACAGGATTGGTACATTTTCTTGCAGGAGTTGTTCAGCCTGTAAATTTATTTTTACCTGTCATACACACCCAGTTTTAAGATTCATAATTAATGCCGATTTTTATGCTGACTGCAAAACGTGTAACCGTGTATATTTTTCTGTCAACTATGTCATGCATTTTATGTTGGCAAGAGAAATAAACCCTTTAAGGATAGGGTCCTTGAACATCAGAGAGACAAAGAATAACAAAGGCAGTAATGCCTTAGCAGCACATATGAGCCATGGTACTGCACACTCATTTAGGTTCTTTGTATTGCAAGTTTTAGACACTAATTTAAGAGGAGGTGATTTTAAAAACCACACAAACTATAGAACAGAAGTGGATTTTATTGCTGAATGCAGAAAACCCACCTGGTCTAAATGTTTTTTTTTTCATTGAAACCCTTCCTGAAGGGATGTAGATTTAGACATGTTAAGTGCAATCTGTTTGCATACATTTTATGGCTGTTTTTATTCATGATATATGAATGTTTTCTGCAGTTTGTGCTCTTTTAAAAAATGTGCAAAATTTTGATGACATCATAATTAAGGGCTTTTAATTAGTCACATTTTTTATAAAAGACTTGTATTTCTTAGTTAATGTTGTCTGATGAAGCGGTGTGGTCACAGTGAAAGCACTTACCACTCTTTTGGATACATCTACTAAAGTTCCTGGATTTTAGCCTGTTGGTTTGGTATTTATTTTATATTAAGAGCAGATGTGAGCACTGACTGTGTTGTGCTGAAAGAGTGAGGGGGTCCGGGATTGGGGTAAATGTCTCCACTAAGGCTGAGCAGGATGGCTGTTAAGCAGTTCTTTAGGTATTGGAGTACTAGTTTATTGTATTTCATGGTTGTTTATTGTATTTCATGGTTGCCTTAAGCAAGTATATTGGGGGAACCATTTGAGGGGGGCAAGATCGAAAGCTGCGTAGTTGTAGATAGCTGGGTTAATGGCAAATGTAATTTGGTTTAACTTTGAATGGATTATATGGGTGATGGAAGCAAGTGTGCTGAGTGTAACTTAAGTTTGTGTTATAGGATGCAAGTTAGGACAAGGTGCCAAGAGTGAATAGTGTATACAATAAAGGATGAGCATGGTGTAGTAGAAAGTCAGTGAGTATGGCAAGAAGGAGGTAGGTGCATATTGGTTGGCAAGTTTATTTTGGTTGAATAAAGTGTGGAGTAAGGAGAGGTTATTATGGAAGTGAAAGCAAGGTGGGACATGGTCTTAACTAGAAGAGGTGTCTACGGTGTGTCTTATGAGTGGATAATTGGTGAGGAGTGCCGAGGAATTTTAATTGGGTGAGAGAAGCAGTGGGTGTGTTTGGCTAGGAATAAATGTAATTGAATAGGGGGTGGGTGGGAACAGGGGTAGGGGAGCGGAGCAGGTTGCACTCAGCAGCAAATGCTGTGAAAAACAATCTAGACTTGATTTAGGTGCATCTGTCAAAGACATAAATAACAATACTAACTTTTTAAGCTTTGTCTTGGGCCAAGTAGGAGAAAGTGTTCCATAAATGGATGTGGTAGTTGGGATGCTGCCAATTGCAGTTTTTCTAGTGGGATCTATAGAAAACATTTTCTCTAATAATTACTTAGATCACCTTTGTGCTCATCCCACTTATGGGAAAAGAAATATTCCCAGTTTGTCAAATGATCCAACTGACCACTGACTTTGGTAACTTTTCCAAAGGGATCGATATTACATTACTCAGTAGTAGGGGCTATGATTTAGGTCTGTTGGTTAAGACTGCTGAAAAGTACATTTTTGTACCTACCATAAATGTAGATGTTTGAGTGTCTTCACTGCTGCTGTCATTACACTTGGGTTATCCTGCCGTCAGGCAGGCCCGCAGTCGGCCTGAGTTCCAAAGTCTTGGTCCGGCATCGGTTGCCGATGCCTCTTCCCTGACGTCGGTGTGCCCAGGGGTATATAAGAAGCAGCCAACGCCATTTTCTTCAGTTTTTCTTTCCCCAGATGTCAGGTGCCCCGAAAAATGGTAGGCAAAATATACTGCTAATAAAAAACATACAAAAAGGTAAAAATAAATCCTTCAGTAACCAGCAAATACACCACATAGGTAAGTATAGGTTAGTCCCAGATAAGAAAGAGGGGCTGGCGGGTGGGTAACCTGGACTGCAGCAACGAAGACACTCTATCATCTACATTTATGGTAGATACAAAACTGTACTATGTTCATCATGTTTCACTGCTGCAGTCATTACACTTGGGTAGAGTCCCAAAGCTGAGTTTGCGTGGCTGGCTCTATAGCTGAGTTTGGGTGGCTGGCTCTATAGAGGATTTGGTGTGGCTATGAGGCCCTGCAGCACTGCAGTGGCAAAGCCAGCTCTGGATCTAGAAAAAAGAGGCAAATGGTAATGCTTGGTAAAGGTGTGCACTGAACTCCATGTTGCAGCTTCCAAGATATCTTTGGTAGGTACTCCTCTAAGGTAGGCAGTAGAAGTGGCAGTTGCCCTGGTGGAATGTGGTCTAATGTTATAAGGTACAGGTTTCCCATGTTGTGTGTAGCACAACCGGATACAGTGTCCTATCCACTTTGAAATGGTCTGCTTTGAAATAGCCTTTCCCTGTGATCCTGCAGCATATGATACAAAATTGTTCAGATTTTTTGAAAGCTTTTGTTTTGTCCAAGTAGAAGTGCAATTGCCTGTGTATGTCCAAGGAATGTAGAAGTCTCTCCCCTTTATTCTGGGGATTTGGATAAAATGTTGGCGAGTGAATAGTTTGAGCCACACTGGATACCACCTTAGGCGTAAAGGTAGGGTTTGTTCTTAAAGAAACCCTGTCTTGGTGGAAAATGATGAAAGGCTCCACTGCCATTAGTGCCTGCAGTTCTGAGACTCTTCGTGCTGAGGTTATTGCCAGAAGCAGAGCAGTTTTCCATGATATACATTTCAACTCTGCTGAATTGGCTGGTTCAAAAGGAGGCAAAGTGAGCTTTTCTAAGACGAAATTGAGGTCCCAAGTTGGTGCTCTCCGGGGTGGTCTTATGTTTTTAACCCCTCTGAGGTACTGCTTTAGCAATGGGTGAGAGAAAATAGGAGGATCTGTGTTGTAATGAGCCGAGATGGCAGAAGCGTGAATCTTAATGGATGAGAAGGATAGTCCTTTGTCGAGCATCTCAGTCAAGTATTGTAGTATCTGAGGAATGTTAGGGACCAGATGATCAAGGCTTGGAGCCTGGTTCCAGGCACAGAATCTCTTCCACTTTTCTGAATAAGATTTCCTGGTGCTAGGCTTCCCAGCCTCCAAAATGACATGAATAGCAGCTTTAGAGAGAGAAGTTTTCTGTTTGGCTAATGAATCTGCCATGCAGCCAGGTTTAAGGTTTTGAGCTGACTGTGCAGTATCTGATTGTTTTGCTGAGTCAGAAGGTGTGGAATTTGATGCAAAATCCAAGGTGGGCCTTGAGACAAGTTCTTTAAGACTGGGTACCAATGCTGGCGTGGCCAGTCTGGAGCAATCAGAATCATCTGTGTTTTTTCTTGTCTGGCTTTTAGGAGTACCTTTGAAAGGAGAGGCAGAGGTGGGAAGGCATAAACATTTAGGCTTTTCCAGCTGAAAGAAAGAGCATCCACTTTCCATGCTTGTGTGTGATAAGTCCTTGTGCAGAATTTTTGTAGTTTGGTAATTCAGTGGTGAGGCAAAAAGATCTATATCCGAGCACCCCCATTTTTGCATCATCATGCTGAAGACTTGTGGATTTAATTTCCACTCATGAGGATCCATGATGTTTCTGCTTAAGTCATCTGCCAGAGTGTTTTTCTTTCCTGGCAGGAATTGTGCTTGCAGATGAACTTGATAGGTTAGAGCTGTGTTCCACAAGGTCATGGCTTGTCTGCATAGGGGGTAAGAATGAGTGCCCCCTTGTTTATGTACCACATTACAGTGGTGTTTGTCTGTCTTTAATAGTAACTGTCCTGGGTGCAGAAGATCCTTGAAAGCTGTAAGGGCATTTTGTACAGCCAACATCTTTCTGATTGATGTGAAGATGCATGTGGTCTGTGGTCCATTTGCCCTGAATACATTTTCCTGCCATGTGTGCTCCCCAGGCGTAATCCGAGGTGTCTGTTGTTAAAGTCTGCCTGGCTGTGGAAAGAGTGAAAGGCTGACCCCAGTTGAGGTGACATGCCTATGCCCACCATCGAAACTCCTGTTGTAGGCAGGGAATTAGTGGTATTACTGTCTCCAAGCTGTGAGAATGTTGAGACCAAACACTTTTTAGGTACGATTGTAATTTCCTCATATGCAGTCTTGCATATGGAATTAGTAGTATGCAGGATGCCATGAATCCCAAGGCCTGCAGAATTTTTCTTGCAGGGAGTTGGGACTTTGCTGCCATCAATTGAAAATACTGAGTCAGTTGTCCCTGTTTGTCTGGTGTGAGATGAGCCATATGGGCCATTTTATTTAAGCTGGCACCCAGGAATATTATCTCTTCTGAGGGCACTAGTTTTGATTTCTTTTCATTTACTGTGTACCCTAAGCAACTTAATCTTTTTACGAACGCCAGGTACTGTAGAAGAATGTCCTTGCTCTCTGCTTGAATCAGACAGTCGTCCAGATATGGATATAGTTGAATTATTTTTTGTCTGCAAAATGCAATTACTGGTGCCAGGCACTTGGTAAAGACCCTGGGCGCAGTAGATAAGCCAAAGGGCAGTGCAGAGAATTGGTAGTGCATTGAACCAGCTATTAATCTGAGGTATCTTCTGCAATTTTGTCTGATAGGGACATGCAGGTATGCCTCTGAGATCCAAAGTAACAAGCCAAGCTTTCTTGCCCAACATGGGAAGGAGCTGTTGTAGTGTCAGCATTTTGAATTTCGGAACATCCAGGTAAGTATTTAGAGTGGAAAGGTCCAGAATGGGTCTCCAGGCTTTGTCCTTTCTGGGTGCCAGGAAGAGTTGAGTAAAATCCTTTTCCTTCTGTGGTACTTTTTGAATAGCTCTCATGCCCATGAGAGCTGTAATTTGTTTTTGTGCCTCTGCCCATTGATTTTGTGGCAGGTCTGGCATTCCTTTCAGCCTTGGAAAAGTGTGAAAGTGCAACCTGTAACCTTGAGACACAATATTCAGCACACATTTGTCTTGGGTGATTGCTTGCCAGTTTTGAGAAAAAAGTGCTAGTTTCCCCCCTAAGGGAGCTGCCAAAAAGGAAGAGTTTTTCACTGGAAGGGGGAGGTCATTGGGAGTGTTTCATGTAAGGTTGTGACTTGTCCTCACCTCCTTTTGGGTTTGAAGCACCCCACTGTCGTGGTCTGTAAGAGCTTTGTGGCAGAGATCTGCCTCTTGGGCGTCTGTATCTGCCTCTTTGTGGCCTGTCTGAAACTGGAAAGGATCAATTCTTTGTAGGCCAATTCCTGCTAAATCGTGGTGGCTGTACCTGTAAGAAGTCCTTCACTGTTTGCATAGATTTTGCCTTATCCTCCATTTTCTTTAATACATATTCTGCCTTAACACCAAATAAATTATCTTGCTGCAAAGGAGCATCCAATAATTTTGCCTCAACATGGTCTGGTAAACTTTGTTCTTTTAACCAAGCATGCCTTCGAATCACAGATCCTGTAACTGCTGCTCTACAAGAAGCTTCTAATGAATCAAAACCACATTGCAAGGTATGCTTTCCCACTTGCTCAGCTGCATGCAATACATCCTGCATTTCCTTATAGTCAGGTTGTTCTGCATTTGCACTCATTTTCTGTTTTAATTGAGACAGTAAGTATTGTTGATATTTAAGCATGTGAAGCTGGCAATTAAGAGCCCTCACTGCTAAAGTTGCAGAGGTGTAAACTTTCTTTCCCCATCTGTCTAATACTCTAGACTCCCTATCTGAGGGAACTGGATTCTTAGCCATGGAAGCCTTAACCCCTTTGGGACCCTGGGAAATAGTTTCTGGGTCAGCAACTGGGTTTTTATAAAGAAATTTGTGAGAGTCAGGGACTCTAGTACCCGTCTGGCTTGACTGGAGCTGGGGGTAAAGAATCAGGATTTAAACTAGATTCAGAGAACACATCATCCACAATGTCCAACACTGGCGGAATAGCAAAGGGCCTGTGCTGAGGCAGTAAAAAAGTCAGTCTCTTTTCTCGGATTCTGAGTAATCCTGGCCCTCCCAATGGAAATGCTCCCTCATGGTATGTAAAGTTTCCCCAAAAGAGTAATCCTCAGGAGGAGAGGCTGAAGGAATCGATTCTTCAGCATCAGAATCCTCATGGGGGTAAGGAATATCCCTGGTCTGAAGAGGAATCAGAATATATTGAAACCTGGTCAGAGGAATCATAGTCTGTATCCTGCCTAGGCCTTTTATCAGGAGGGGAATGGGAACCCCTGATCAGAGTTATCAAGTCTTCGGCCATTTTGAGCATCTGTTTTTTAGGCATGGAGGCCTGTCCAGGTGAATGCTGTACTTACTTCTTTGTCTTTAATGTAGGTTTAGTCTTGGCTGTAGTTGCAATGGTAATTTGAGTAGACCTGAAAACATCCTCAGAAGCTGATGCCTGCGCAGCGGCTCCAGACCCATCTGAAGGGTTACTCTCCATTGGCCCAACACCTCGAGTATCCAGAGGCCTAGGCACCTCCATGTGGGAGTCTGTCGCGGCCTGTGGTTCTGAGGTAGCGGGTGTCAGGGCCTGAGAAAGTGCCTCACTGAAAACCGATGACCTGCCTAGAAGAGGCGTTGTCAGTTTTGGGCCTCGGATGCCTGTCCTTATCTTAATCTTTGTGTTTTTTGTGCATTCCGGTCATCGGTTGTTCCAACGGCATTGTATAATTAAACCTTCAGCCAAAGTAATGGCGAGCAAAATCAAATTAGAAGTTATGTACTCACCATAACGTTCCATCTGAGTAGGTACTTCATTTGTCTGCAACCTGTGGGTCTCTGATCCGACTGGCAGCTTTCCAAGCTTCAAGATCTGAGCTCCTAGCTCCTCCCCTCTACCCACAATCCCCTGTCACCACCACACTACCTCAGATCGGTTTTGCTGCATCACCTGAAAAAACCTGTAATAAACAGGTTCAGATATTCTCAAGAATCATAAAAGATCTAGAAACCCGATACAGATTAGGGGGATGGCAGGGGGGGATGGTTGCAGACAAATGAAGTACCTACTCAGATGGAATGTTATGGTGAGTACATAACTTCTAAATCTGAAGTAGTTACTTCATTTGTTCTGCAACCTGTGGGACAGAGTCCCCAGCTACCTAAAGAAAGAAACCTGGGTGGTCTATGGATGGATATTCCGAAGCACCGCGGAGCCAAAGGACGCCCTGCTTCTAGATATCATGTCCAGCTTATAATGAGAAATAAACGTATGAGCAGAAGACCAAGTGGCTGCTGAACATATGTCGTCCAACGGCATCCTGGACCAGAAGGCTGCAGAAGTTGCGATGGACCTTGTGGAATGTGCACGAATTTTAAATGGGGTTGTTTTACCCGATGCCTTATAAGCCTGAGAAATACATTGACAAATCCAATTAGCCAGTGTTACTTTGGATATAGGTTTTCCCATGGATGAAGGAGCAAATGACACAAACAGTTGATCAGCCTTACGAACGTCTTTGGTCCTGTGCAGGTAAAAACGCAACTGTCTATTGTACATCTAGTGTATGCAACATGTATTCTCCCTTATTTTGAAAATTTTTGAAAAAAACTGGCAGATTGATAGTCTATTTGCCACAGATGCCACTTTTGTTAAAAAAAGACGGGTTAGTCCTGAGAGACACTCTGTCATTGTGGAAAATAAGATAGGGAGGAGGCTTCATGCACAAAGCTTGGAGCTCTGAAACCCTTTTAGCAGAAGTTATGGCTACCAAGAATGCTGTTTTCCAGGACAGAAAATTAAGGGGTACAAAAGCTGCAGGTTCAAAAGGAGGTTTCGTTAAGGCTTGGAGGACAAAGGTTAAGTCCCAAGGGTGAGTCACGGATTTCACCGGTGGCTTGAGAAGGAAAACGCCACGCAAGAATGTCTTACACAATTTTGTAGACGCTAGAGATCCTAATCAGTCTCCCACATCAACCCCACTTGTGGAAAATTTCCTTCGCAACTTTCGGATTGAGAGACCACTCGTAAGGACTGAGAATTACTCGACTCAATTTGTCCGCCAAAATGTTGGATTGTCCCGGAATGTGCGTTGCTATCAGAAAGCGGTTGGTGGATATCGCCCATTCCCAAACTCTCATGGCTTCTCGACAAACAGGGTAGGATCTGGTTCCCCCTTGTATGTTTATATACCAGACCACTGACATTGTCCGTCTGTATTGCAATCGTTCCTAGAGGTAGAAGGTCTTGGAGAGCCTGCAACATTAGAAGCACCGCCCTCATCTCCAGAACATTTATGTACAAGGCGGTCTCCAAGGTCCACGTACCTTGGACGTTTCTGCCCAAACAATGCCCCCCCACCCTAGGCGAGAAGCATCCGTGGTTAACGTGGCCTGGGGGGATCACAAAGGGTCTCCCTTGCCTGAGTTCTGGGGAGTGAAGCCACCAAAGGAGGGATTCCCTGCAAACCCTGCTCAGGGGGATGGGAGTGTTCAATGGGTGGAGTAACCGTGACCATTGAACTTGGAGTGTCCACTGTAATATACGCATCCTTAGGCAAGCATGGAGACAGAGGCCGATAGCTGCTGCCATCGAGCCTAGTGCTCTCAGGACTAACTCTGCCGGCAGAGCTTTGCTGCGAAGAAGAGCAAAGACTTGGAGTGAGAGGCTGGACAGCCTGTCCGAGGTCAAGAAGGCCCGAGAAGATCGGGAATCTAGCCTGGCTCCTATGAAATCTAATGCTTGCACAGGATGAAGAAAAGACTTCGGTATGTTGACTGAAATGCCCAAGCTGTCAGCAAGAGAGAGAACATAGTCCCTTGCGGAAAAAAGTTGATGCCTGTTGGTCGCTGTGAGGAGCCAGCCGTCTAGGTACGGAAAGACCCTTATGCCCTGAAGCCTCAAGGGGGCCGCAACCACTGCCATGACTTTGGTGAACACCCTGGGGGCTGAGGTGAGTCCGAACGGAAGGACCCTGAACTGGTAATGACTGGCCCCTAGCCGGAAGCGGAGGAACTTCCTGGACAGTCTGTCCATTAGAATGTGGTAGTACGCGTCCTTGAGGTCTATAGAGCACATCCAGTCGTTTTCCTGCATTAAGGGGAGAATAGATTGTAGAGTGACCATCCGGAACTTTTCTTTGGGGACAAACATGTTCAGGGCGGACAAGTCTAGAATGGGCCTGAGGTCCCCCGTCTTTTTTGGCACTAAAAAGAACCTTGAGTAGTAGCCCGATCCGGATTGGTCTGGGGGGACCCGCTGGATGGCTCTTTTTCCTAACAAATTTGAAATCTCTACGGTCGCCGCCTCTCTGATTGGGTGGGACATCGGGGAGGCGACCACCTAAGGGAGGACGAAATAGGAAGGGAATTTTGTAGCCTCTGGATATAATTCGGAGCACCCATCGATCGTTTGTGATGGACTCCCACATTGACAGGTGCTTTGTTAAACGTCCCCCGACTGCCTCCAGAGCTGGACAGTCGGATAAAGCCCTCAGGGCTGCTGCGCAGGTCTCTCGGAGAAAGGCTCCCTAGACCCGAAGTTACGCGGTCCCCCTCTGCCTCTGGGCCGGCGTCCACCCTGCCCTCCTCTGCCTCTGGAGGGCGCGGAGTCCGAAGCTGGAAAGGATTGCTGAGACTTGCGGAACCACAGCTTCTTTTGTCCCTTCTGATTCCTTGAGAAGGAACGTTGGGGGCTCGAGAAGCGGACTCCGACGGCAGACAGCGTCTTACCGTCCTCCTCGCTTTGGACTAGTTATCACGTACGGTCTTGCCAAAAAGCGGAGTCGTCAAAGGGTGCGTTAGGGTGCGTTCACGAAGGACTCCTTGAAAGGTTCCGCGAAATTACAAAGGCGGAGCCAGGTGTGGCGTCTCAAGACAACACCTGCCCCGCTGGCCCTTGCGGCTCCCTCCGTAGCATAAGACAGTAGCCGCATGGACGTACTTGAAATGGACTTGAGTGGCCATACGAGTCGAGAACATGGTTTTGTCCTCGACTGACATGGACTATGGTGGAGCTGCAGTGTATTTCCTTGATCAAATCCCGTTGCAGCCTGATGACATGCGCCATATAATTCAGCGCTTTCACAGAGAAGGTTGCTGAAGCAAAGGTCCGCTTCCCTATACGGTCCAGCACCCGGGACTCCTTGTCCGGCGGGTGGACCGTGGAGCTCTCCTGGGAGAGTTCTCTCTTAGTGGCAGCAGCCACCAACATGGCATCACCTGCAGACCCTTTGGCCCAAGTCTGCCTATCTGAAGGGGGGTTAAGGATTTTATCCGGCCGGCGTGGGATAGGCTCCACGGTGTCTGGTTCCTGCCAAGCCCTGGTAGTCGGGAGATCTACCAGGGGATCTGTCGGTGGAGACACCCAGGAGGTAGATGGGCCCACTTCAAATGCCTCCAGAAATATGGACTCATCCGAGGAAGGTTTTTAGGCAGACCCCCCCAATACGCAACATTTCCATGATGTCTCCAAAGGAGACATCCTCGGGGGGTGACTTTGGGGAAACTTCCCTTTCCTCTAAGTCCGTATCTGTGGTGATGGACTCTGGGGAGTCCATGTGTCTCCTTTTACATGTCTGTTTTGGACTATCAGAAGAGGGCTCAACGGCCTCTTGTTCCTCTGAGGGAACCAACTGGAGGGTCTGAGCAGGCTGTCCCGATGGAAGGATGATGGAAGGTAGAACCATATGCAGTGAGGGAGCGGAAGGATCCAAAGCCCGAGTCGGGGACCTGGAAGACCTCGACAGTACCCTCTCCACTACCTCGAACGCCGAGGGAGAACTACTCTCTTCCGGCCCCGAGAGCAGTCTCCTCGGCTCCAAGATAGGGATCGGGGTCGGAGCCGAAGCCATCGGATCCGAAAGGGAGGTGGGCGCCGAAGATGCACCCGCTCCCACGGATCCGACACCCGGCCCACGGCCCCGAGAGCTCGGATCCGAGATACTCGAGGGTATGGTCGGTGTCGAGAAGGCTTGGGCCACCGGCGCCGACAAAACCCCAGCTCCAAAAGGGCCTGGAGCCAAAGACTACAAAACCCAGATCCGGGTTGAAGGAGAAATCGGGGCAAATATTGAAGCTGCACTCCCCCCCCCCTGTGGGGGGGGGAGGCAGGAGCACCCCCATCTACATTTGGGTCTGAAGAAACAGACGCATCATACTGTCCATATTGGCGTCGGAGAGAGACCTAGCAGATCTAGAGGAGGTCGTAGAGGCGGGCCTGGAAGGCCGCCTCGACGACCTCGAGGGTGATGGGTCGTCCTCCTCCGGCGAGAAGGAAGGAGATGGGAGCAGAGAAGGAGAAGGTCCGGACACCCTCGGAGGCGATTTAACAGTCTTCGAAGGCGGAGCCGAGGGATGAGGCTCGGCTCGCCTCTTGTGTCTGTGCTTCTCCCTGTGCTTTTCCCTAGAAGGAGAAGACTGAACTTCCCTCGTACTCAAGGCAGTGGTGGGAGGTTGAGTCTCAGCCTGAGTCGAGGGAATCAGGGGTGCCGAAGCTACCTGGGCAGCCTGCACCTTGGAGGGAGAGGAGGAAGAGGCCTCCTCTGGGGGAAGCAATCCCACCAGAATAAGCCTGTTCCTCCTGTCCCTCACAGCCAGGGGGTTGAAGGCTGCGCAAACCTGGCAGTCTTAAGACAAATGGGCAACCCCCAGGCATATAACGCACTGAGTGTGGCCATCAGCTGGGGAAAGCTTATGACCAGACCTAGTGCACTTTGAAAAAATAGCTTTATGGCCTTCGGCCATTTTCCTGACACACACACTCACACGCCCAAACACATAGGGGAGGGTTAACTGAATAAAACGCAATCCCGAAAATAAAAAAGGGCAGAGAAACACTCTTCTTTTTAACTTGTTAAAGTTTTAAGAAAGTTTCTTGAAAAAAATTCACTTCCCTGTTACTAAGCTCAGGAGCTCTTCTCAAGATGCTTGTGATTCAAGCCGCGGCAAAAACGATCAGAGGTAGTGTGGTGGTGACAGGGGATTGTGGGTAGAGGGGAGGAGCTAGGAGCTCGGATCTTGAAGCTTGGAAAGCTGCTGGTTGGATCAGAGACCCACAGGTTGCAGAACAAATGAAGTAACTACTTCAGATCCAACGTTTAATAGTGTGTTTGTTAAATCTAGCACAAAACCAACAACTAGTGACGTCGTGATCTGGGCCTAGGCATGGAATACAGTAAGAATGAAAATCCTTATGAGGTATTTGCTTCCCACAAGAAATACAATTAACTTTTACTGACATCTGTCTGAGGCAAGAAAAAGTTTCCCCAATGGGGTACTTAGCTTTATTGAAGACTTCGGTTCTGAAATAGAATTTGAAATCTTAGGAGTCGGCCGACCGGCACTTGCGAACTGCTTTTGCTTCGGGCACCGCGCGGCAAGAAAGACTGAAGAAAATGGCGTCGGCTGCTTCTTATATACCCCTGGCGCACTGAGGTCAGGGAAGAGGCGACAGCAACAGACACCGGACCAAGACTTTGGAACTCAGGCCGACTGCGGGCCCGCCTGATGGCAGGATAACCCAAGTGTACTGACTGCAGCAGTGAAACATGATGAACATTTAAGCAGAATAGAAACAGGTTTCTTAATATCTTGGTGGGGGTATACCTCAGAACAGTACTTGATGTTAAATACAACAGTAGTTTTATTTGGCAGATGACGGCTGATGACAGTAGCATTAGATTTATTACTACACACAGCTGGAAATTTTTCCATGGGAACCCTGATGTATACGCAGTGGTGGTTCCCAAATTTGTGTGCAAAACCTCTAAGTGCATTCTCATTGGAGAATGCAAATACTAGGATGCCTTTGCCACTTACACAAATAAATGGGTATCTTTAAGTGTGTTTTTTGCAGGGTATGCAATTTTATACTTGAAGGCTCTGTCCTCTGTCACTGTGTTATTTCACATGGAGAGAAGCAAGTGCACTACGACTGTAACACTACTAGTTTGATTGACATTGCTGTCTGTTCACATTGTAATGCATTTTACATCAGCATGACTACAAGAAAGTTCTCAAAGACTTAAAACACTTGTATGCTATTAACGGCAAAGATAAAAGTGCCTTATATTGACCCACCTTAGCATGTGGTTCCTTTAAGAAGTTCTCTTTTGCTGTCCTAGAACATTTACCTGTGGATCTTAGGAAGGGTTGTTTCAAGAAGCAGCTACTTAAAAGAAACATTGTGGTAGCTTAAGATGTAGTCTGATAAGCTTCTTGGCCTGAATGATACCATTTGTATACATTTTAATATTTTTTAATATGTTATTTTGTATTGAGTTATAGTTTTGTGATGTGAAGTCAGTGCTTTTTACCTTTTGGGTCTATTTGTCTTAATTTAATTGTTTGATGTTTCTGATTGGTCAGTTTCCATTATAAAATTGCTTTCTAGTCAGTTGTTCAGTTTTCTGATTAAGTCCCTTGTGGATGAATAAACTAAGATGATTCCGTTTTCCTGTGGTGCCTATCTGCAAAAGTCTTAATTGTTCAGCTGTGCTGTTTATCATCAGAGTGGTTTGTTTGTGTAGTAATAAGCAATGCACACTCTAATTCTGTGGCAATCTTTGCAGCAAGTAGTAATATGAAAAGCATGCAGGAAAAACCACAGCACCTAGCCAGTTCTCTCATAAGGAAATGCTTAGGAAACCAGCATAGTGACTATTCCAAACTCATGGCTACAAAGAAGTGTTTGCTATCCAGTGTCTGTAATAAGATTCCAGCTTCATTTCTAGGGAAAAAATCTGGAGCACATCTCCCCTTGTAATGGGGAAATACAAGGGTTTATTACATTTTCCATGGGCAGCTTTCTAGTCAAGTGAGCAATATGCAATAAAACCCATATTCAATTAAAGCAAAACAGCAATGCCTTCTTCCATGCTTTCAGTGATATCACAAACCCAGTTTATATAATTAAAAGAAGACAATGACATATTATGTAAAATAGAGTTTATTAGTATATTTTCATATAAAGGGAGAAACACCACAAGGCCTTAATTAAGACAGTACAACATTCTTTTACAGCAACCCTTGACAAATATTGAAAGCCTTAAGTCCAGATGTCTGTACTGTAACCTTAAAAGAAGAGTGCTCTCATTCTCATCAAAATACCCTTTCAACAATCTAGGCGTGTAATCCTGCACGTCACCAATCTAAAATGCCTTTTACTTATGTGCGATAATTCAGCAGTTTCATAGGAAAATGGATCCAGGGCTTTCAAACAGTGCCAAAGAATGTTGTGTTTTGGTTCCTCACATTCTGATGTCAGCCACTTAAAGTACAAGTTTGTGACTTTGAATATTTGTAGCAAGTAATACTTCAGGAAGGCAGTTTAAATAAAACCCGTATCCAGCTGGCCCATTTCAATGAAAGTGTTAAGATTTGGTAAGGTTAGCCTATCTACCAGCCAGACAATTCTCAAGGAACTGTTCATGGTTTACAAAAAGAATTATAATAAAGGGCATTCACCAAATCTTCAGCTGCAGATAACTATCAAATCAACATTATGACGTCAGCCCAGGTAAAATTTTCCTGGAGAGAAACATGTAATCTTCTCAGTAACTGATGCACTAGCATTTTGGTCAGCATCAAGCAAATGTTAAAACTGGTATGTCCCACACAAGAGAAACGCCATGCTCTGAAACCCAAAAGACTACTCACATATTGTACAAATCAATATTTGATTTTAACTACTCAAGATATGCCTTATTTTCACAGAACCTAAGACTTGTCCCACCATCCCGATGTGTGTTTACCTCAATTTCCTGGTCATCATTTCTAGACTACAATGTTATCCATACAGAAGGAGGTCAAGTTACCTACAGCAGTTGATCATCAAAGTACAAAATTGGTGCACCAAAAGCATGGTCAGCAAATGAATTAGTCCTTTACCCATTTACTCGGCTGTTAGTTTGGTTTGGAGCAAAGTTTGCAAAACAAGACTGAACATTACATATTTCATAGGGTCTACACCTTGCTGTATGATTATGCATCATTACTGCAGGAAGGAGACCTCTACGATTGTGAATGGCAGGCATCACTACAGAATGGAGACCTCTGTGATCGTGAATGGCAGGCACTCTTGTCAATAGGTTAGTACAAGCAATCAACCTTTCACACACAACACGTAACTTTTACATTGCTTCATTAAGAATATCTTTCCCCTAACCATAACCCAGCAATTCCATTTTAAAGTTTTACAAGTATTCTACTTCTGACCGAACCATAGTAAGCTGAGCTAACCTTAATAAATAAAAATATTCATCTTAAATGCTTGTTGTAGGATTGAAGATGTTAGTGCATCACAGAAACCGGTTACTAAGGAAACAAAGCACAGAGTATTTCCTATCATTAAGGATGTAGGTCTTAGTACATGCATGTAAAATGAACTACATCACTTGCTTGTGACAACTTACTGTAGCAGTAGCAAATATATGCACACTTGGGTAAAAAAAATGCTACCATGAGTCATTACAGCTCTGTGAGGAACTTGCCATAACAGAATACTAATTACCCTCCCTTTTCAGAACTCCCCTCCCATTTTAATTCTACTAGCGCAAATTCAAGCAATGGCTAAAATAAAGAAAAATCAGGGATTACAACCTTTATTTAAATAATGCAAACTTCGATGAATTCTATGTACATGGATAAAGCTAGAGTACATCCTCAGACTAACAGATAGCAGAAGCAAGTAATAATGTAGGATCTTGAAGCTGCCTCAAAATTCAACCAACTAAAAATACATTAAATAAAAATGGATATACTAGTACCACTCACTTATTTGGTAAACAGAAATAAATAAGAACAAATATACATCTAACGTGAACTAGTTTGTAAAAATTAGAAAAAAACACACTATAGCCTAACAATCGTCAGCTTTACAAGCAAAGAGACTATATGCTGGCAAGGTAGATGCAGTAGCCTTGGTAGAACAAGCTTGTCTACAAACTGATCCAATCTAATAATGAAAAAAAGAAAGTAAAAGCCAATTTGCACTACTGTTTAGATACTAGAGCACACACAAAGATAACCTTACATTCTTCAAGTACTGCCTTTTAAAACAAGGCAGGCTTGCAAAATTTTAATACTTAAACTTGCAAGGAATAAATTAAGCTCCATTAAATACATTTCCTCCTGTTACAAATACAGTCCCTGATTACATAAAATTAAGCAATGTAATCAGCCAAAGATTGGCCAAAAGATTATACAGTTTCAAGTCAAAAGAATAAAGGAGTAACTCTCAAAGTTGTTCACTGTTCAGCCAATAAAAGAATAAAGGTTTCATGCTTTACAACCTCTTGTTAGTCCCTGCATCAACCACTTGCACGTCTCAGGATGCACTACAGCCAACCCTTGTTTGTAGGATGGACTACAACACACATTACTTAGGAGTGGTACACCTTGATTTTTCTTCATTTAGCCACTACTTGGTACTGGCCCTGTGTAACAGAAGAGGAAGGGGTAATGCCAAAGGTAATGAATATCAAAAGGGAGAAAAAAAAAATCAGTGAACCTTTAAAACTAAGGCTTTTACAGCAGCAAATTATTTGGACCTGCACAGTCTGGTGCTAGATGATATCATCATCTTCCCAGATTTCCAATGGCCGTTCAGTCACCAGAGGTATAAGGAGTCAGTTATTCAATCTTCTTTCAAATTTTTGCTCAGGGAGACGTCTAACTTTCTGTGGCCACCTGAAATCAACATACTCTTGAGATGGCATGATAGTTATGGATAAACATAAGGAGTGAAAAGGACAATGTGGCAACAATCATAGGTTCGTGCATGAATACTACGCTACTGAAGGGCAGTTTTGAGCCAAGCCAATAACCCAGGGTCAGAAACAAACCTTGTACAGTGTGTTTATAAGTTGAAGATCTTAACCATTATACCAAACCCACCCAACAGTGGCCTGTTCCCAAAGCTGAACCAGTGCTGCCTGGGTGAAAACCAAGGATCATAACACTAGACAATATGGGACATCCTTATCAATTATGGAAACCCTCTGATGACCCTCAATCAACTATGAAAACATCTTCTCATTTAAGAGCAGTCAACATAGCTGCTGCAATGGAAATATGCACATGTGTACAAATATGAAGCAACTGTAAAGCTGAGTAATACTAGTAGGTGCTGCAGGGATGGTGCATTCCGCTTAGGGAAGGAGTGGTTGGGCTTTACCCACCACAGAAAATTACTTTTTTCTGTAGTCTCTGAATGCCTTTACAAACAAAGAATAGTTGTGTAAGAACTTACCATAACCTTAGATGTCCTTCTCTTCCATGTTGCAATATTCATAACAGTAGGGAGTGGCTGTTTGCAGCGCCACCATCCAGCCAGTATACCAAAGTCTGTTTCAGGAGGGTACATGTGACATCCCTTACCAGGGCCATAAACCAATGTTGGGTATAAAAATGACGTCTGCATGTACCCTCATTACGACAGGTTTTGCCACATACAGTAGTGCTTCTGAGGTTTTACCAGGAGGGTCCTAATACGAGACCCTTACACTTGCATGTAGGCCAGTCCCACGGCAATAGGATGGCTGTATAGGTTGGGATCAGTGGAGCTGATGGCAATGTGCCCACAGGTGATACCTCTGGTAGTAGTCAGGAGAGACAGGGGGTAGGTGGGTGGCACTGAATATTGCAACATAGAAGAGGAGGACATCTAAGGTTATGCTAAGTTCTTACACTATTCTATGTCCCTCTATTCTCATGTTGCAGTATTCATAACAATAGAGTACCAGAGCTTTAAGTATGAACCTGGGAGGAGGAAGGGGTCCTGTGGTCAAGTAGACCCTGTAGGATAGTCCTGGGGAATCCTGCTTTAGCACGGGATGCTATGTCCAGCTTGTAGTGTTTGTGAAGGAGAGTACTGAGGTCCAAGTAGCTGCTTCTAAAATGGAAGACGAGTCTATGCCTTTTTAAAAGGCAGTACAGGAAGCAGCTGCTCTGGTAGAATGAGGTTTAATATTACTTTGTAAGGATTTCCCATGGTGGGAGTAGCACAAAGAAATGGACTTAGAGATCCATGTGGCAATGGTCTGCTTTGAGACAGCCTTCCCTAGGGCTCTGAGATGGAAGGAAATAACTGATCATACTTCCTGATATCTTTGGTTTTGTCTAAGTAATATCAAAGTTGTCTGTGTACATCCAGGGAATGTAGGGTCCTTTCTGAGGCATTTTGCAGAGGAGAGTAAAACACTGGTAGGTTAATGGATCGATTCCATGAGAGTTCATTAGCTACCTTGGACATGAAGGAAGGGCTGGTTCTGATAACTACTCTGTCCTTGTGGAAAATGAGGTAGGGAGAGGTGGCCATAAGGACTTGGATCTCAGAGACCCTCCTGTCGGAGGTGAGGGCTAGTTTTCGGTGTGCATAATTTCAGGGAAACATTGTGTGCTGGTTCAAAAGGGGGCAAGGTTAGCTTTTCTAATGCAAAGTTTAGGTCCCACAGAGGAGGGATGGGTTTCCGTGGAGGTTTGATGTGGAGGACTTCCTTCAGAAAAAGTTTAACTTCCAGTCTGGATGCCAGAGGGGGTGAAATGGTCAGACAGGCAGAAATGACAGACGAATGGACTTTGAAGAATATGTTAGTCCTGATTGGAGTAGCTCACACAAGTAGGATTGGACCCATGGTATGGGAGTAGTGAGGGGGTCCTGGTTGTTCCTATGACACCAATTGAAGAATCTGCGCAAATTAGCTACATAGTTTCTCCTATGCTAGGTTTTCTGGCCTTCTGCAGAACACACAGTATGTCATCTGAATAAAGGTGTCTGTAAGGGATTAGAATCCTATCACCCATAAAGTCAATTTTAGGTTGTTCACCTGTGGGTGTAGCAGGGATCCCTTGTTCTGAGAGAGGTCTACACGGTGGGGTAACCTGTGGTGATTGCCCTTGGCTAGAGAACGTAGGAGGGGAAACCAATGCTGTCTTGGCCAAAAGGGGGTCACCAGCACGATTTTTGGTTTGTCCTTCTGAATTTTTAAGAGGACGTTTTGAATTAGAGTGAAGGGAGGAGGCATACAGGTACACCCCCCCCCCCTTAAAAAGGTGAAGGCGTCCACTTTCCAAGCTTGTGGATGTGGGTTCCTTGTGCAGAAGTTGGGCATCTGCCTGTTGAGTGGGGAGGCAAACAGGTCTGCTTGTGGAATACCCCACCTGTGTATCAGGTCTTGGAAAACTTCTCTGAAACATCCATTCGTGAGAGGGGGCGGAGGTTCTGCTGAGTGTCTGCCATAACATTTTCTGCTGAGGGGATATGCATGGCTAATAAGTGGACCCTGAGAGAAGCGGCTAGGTTCCACATCTGGATGGCCAGGCTGCACAGAGGGTAGGACCTGGTCCCCCCCTTACTTGTTTATGTACCAAAGGCAGTCATACTGTCTGCAATTACTTTTAGGGTTCCTGGCAGGATAGAGGGCTTGAATGTTAGAAAGCAGTGCCCTCATATTTCCTTGATGTCGATGTGGTCCTTTTTCCTTAGCGTAGACCATTTTCCTTATACTGAGAGGTGCTGTTGGTTTGTTTGCAACACTGCACCCCAGCCCAGATCTGAAGCATCTATGGACAGCTGTTGCTGTGGGGCTGGAATCTGAAAGTGGTTCCTGGGTTGGTCTGCATCGCAGATATCCACCCTGGATCTCCTTTTTTAGGCACAGGAGAAGTGGAGAGTCCAAAGGTTGAGAGTGTTGGGTCCATATTTTTTTTTTTTTTTTTTACACCCACTGAATTTTGCGCATGTGGAGTCTTGCCAAAGGCAGCATGGGTATGAGGGACGCTATGTGGCCTAACATTCTCAGGAATTCCTGAGCTGTTAGGCCGTTTTGGGAAAGGATCTGATTGAAGTACAGGCAGAGTTCCTGAATCCTTTGGTATGGGATGAAAGCTTTTATGCAGTCTGTGCGGAGTCTGCACCCCAGGAAAATCAAATCCTGTGAGGGGATCAGATGACATTTTTCTACATTTTTCTACATTTAGTGTGAACCCAAGAAGAGTTAGTGTGTTCAACACCTGCTGTAAATGAAGTAGTAGGAGTTGGTGGTCTTGAAGGATGAGCAAGTCATACAAGTATGGATATATTTGTATACCCTGGGTCCTGCAATGAGCAATGAAGGGGGCTAGACACTAAACACTGGGGGCAGTGGAAAGACCAAAAGGCAATACAGAGAATTGAAAATGACAGGAGCCTACTTAAAAATCTGAGGAATTTCCTGTAATCTGCATGAATAGGGATGTGGAGATAGGCATCCATGGGTTCTAGTGCTATAATTAATGCCTGGGAGGGGATCAGAGGCAAAATAATTGGTAAGGTGATCATTTTGAAGCTGGGAATGTAGAGGAAGAGATTTAGAAAGGATAGATTCAGAATAGGTCTCCAAGGACCCTCTTTCCTCAGTACCAGAAACATTCTGGAATAAAAATCTGTTTCTTTGAGGGGTGGGGACTGGTTCTATGGTGCCTTGATTTAGAAGTTGATAAATGATGGGTGGGAACAGGTGGATTTGTTTTTTTGCTGGTTGCAGAATACCTTGGAAAGGTGGAAGCATCCACCAAGTCATGTAATATCCTCTCTGGATGATGGAGAGGACCCATTTTTCTGCTGTTAGTCTCCCCCAGGAGGGGAGGGAAGGGAGAGGGTGAGGCGAAGGGATAAGGATGTTGCTGGATGCAAAGGGGGTGAATCACAGTGGAGGAGGCCTGGATTGGTCAGGGTGTGGTAGAGGAGCTGGAGAGAAATCTGGGGTAATAAGTCTTCTTCGGCTGTCTACGTCCCTTTGATTGTGGCACTGAATGAAAAAAGATTGCTTTCTAACAAAGGAGGGCTTCTCAGGGTAATTCCTATGATATCTAGGAATAGGGGACACCAGAAGGTGTTTGAGGTTCTGTAATTCTTTATCCTCGTCTTGGAGGGATTTGAGAAGCTCAGCAGAAGCTTGCACAAAAAGGGCCTTATTGTCTAAGGGTGCACCCAATAGTTTAGTCTGAACATCCATGGGGAGGGGCTGAAGTCTTATCCAGGAGTAATGTTGAACTACTGATCCAGAAGCTGCAGCTTTGGATGAAGCTTCCACAGAATCATAACTGCACTTAATAGAGTGCCTGGTCACTTGGAATGTTGTGGGGAGGGGTGAATTTAAATGTGCTCTGATAGAGGAATCCTGAACCTCAGACAGAAGGGCAGAGGCTTTAGATATAGTATCTAGAACATACCTTGCCATATGGGTTTGGTAGTTCAAGGCCCTAATGGCCAGAGTGGAGGAGGTATATACCTTTTTTCCTGTCCATAAATTTACTGTCTTTATCAGTTGGGTAAAGAGCAGTAGAAGGTAGCTTTCTAGTGATCTTATCTGCAGAAACAGCTATAACAGCTGGGTCTGCTGGAGGGGTTCCTGAAAAGAAAATGTCTTGGGGGACCCTATAAAATCGATCAGGTCGTTTAGCTGCTGGGGGATGAGAGTCGGGCGACTGTGAAGCAGCTAGGAAAGCATCCTGAAAAGCAGGCAGTAAGGGAGGCACAGCTGAGGGAGATAGTTGCTCCATTTGCAAAAGGTCAAAGTAGCTTTTCTTGGAATCTGCAACCTCAGAGGCCTGCCACTTGAAATGTTCCCTCATGGGGGAGATGGTATCCCCAAAGCTGAATTCTTCTCCTGGGGATTCAGGTGAAATTGAGTTCTCTTCCTCCTCTGGTGAAATGAATTCTTGGGGAGAAGGACTCCTCAGAAGAGGAGTAATCTTCCTCAGACACATGGAAGGGTGGTTGAAGTGTGAGAGTAGGGGGAAGCTGTTGTGTTTGTAAGGCCTAAAAAGCCTTAAACAGAAAGAATGATTCCCAACCAGGCATATGTGGAGGCTCAGAGCACTTGGTTTTTTGCTTTCTTTTCAAGGGGGTTCTAGGGGCAGAAAGGAGGGAAGCGGACATCGGCCTAGCATGAATTGGAGGAGCAGGGGCTTCCAAAAACGCGAGCCGTGGTTCCCCTCGGCCAGACTCTGATGACTGAATTACCTCAGCGGACATGCCTTCGGTTTCCCACACCCCAACTTCCATTAAGGTTCCCGGGCCTGCTTTGTTCACAGTCATATGAATGGACTCCAGGTCTTCAATCACCTGTAGAGCCTGTTCAGATGCCCAAGGCGCAGCCTGGGATTCCAGCCCAACTTTTTTCGCCTTCTTCCGAGGCAGCTCGTCAGATGGGCCTACTCCTCCCTCCATGCCTAACACCAAGCGCCAGAGTCTTTGGTTCTTTAGATATAGATTCAAAGCCGCTAATTGGCTATGGGCATCTTGGGGAGAATGACTTACAAACTGGACATGATGTATGTGGCCTCGCCTAGACAAAAAAACACTTATCATGCGTGTCCTTTTGAGGAATTGGTCTCGCACAAGCACACTTCCCTTTCCTAGCTGACATGCAAGTCAGTAAGCAAATTAAGCAAGCAAACCCCACAGGGCACTTAGCTGTAATGGTCAAAAGTGGTCGTCTGGTCTTTAACAGTTTGGAATTCGGTCAGAAGAAACGCGATGTAGAAGTTGAACCGGCAAATGGGTGTCCGATGATCACTGCGGCAGAAAAACTCTGATGAGGGTACGTGCAGATGTCACTTTTATACCTAATGTCGGTTTAGGGGCCTTGTAAGAGAGACATCACACGTACCCTCCTGAAACAAAGACTTCAGTATACTGGCCGGACAGTGGCGCTGCAAGCAGCAACTCCCTACGATTATGAATACTGTAACTTGAGAATAGAAGGACATCTGTTTTCGTACAAACACCATAAATGTAATTCTGCCTACTTTCATCTGTGGACATGCCCACCACAGTCCAACTCAAATTGAGGAAGGGCAGAGGGATTTCTTATGCAGCAAGAATGTAGCTTCAGGGATCAGATATATACAAACTACTTCATATACAACTACAGCATTTTACTTTGACCCACTTGCAAGACAGACATGCAGGCAGTAACCAGGCCCTGGGGACAACAGAGAACGAGTCAGAATAATGCAAGTAAAATTTCTGTTAACTACTATACCCAAAAATACTATGAACAGAATCTCCAGACTATCATTCACTGAAGCTAAGGACTGCAAACCACACAGCCTCAAACACAAATGTCAAAAGCTGACAATGTGAAAAGGGCTCCAGAAGAAAAAAAAATTCCTAGCAGTGCCTTCTGTCACAAAGGCAAAGGCTTGCTATTTTTGTCATTGCAGAAATTAATGTAGTTTGCTAACTACTTGGAGAAAAGTTTCTTGGCACCATTCTGATCTCCATCTTTAGAGAGAGGAAGAGAGAAAAAAAATAGCTTACGATCATTCCATGAACAGATTAATTATGGGCAAGCAGAACCTTACCTGTCTGGGCACATCCACACAGTACAACAGCTGTTAAGATTTAACCTTTCAGGGGAGGGGATAAAGGCTGAATTACCACATTGGGAGGGTGGCCTAATGGGTAAGGTGTTTGCCTTACAAACACAAGGTGCAGGGTTTGAGTCTCACAACGGATAATTGGCTAGGCTTACAATGGCCTGTAAGGGCAGTTAGCTTAGTAATCTATTAATCTATGAAGACATGTCTCATTTGAGCACAAAATAGTTCTGAGGCTACAAAGCCCTATAAACTCAAGACTCTATCAGTGGAAGTGCACACTACCAAGAAAAATGCTTTACATGAAACAAAACTTTGGATAAAGGTGGCACAACCAATATTTTTCTAGCATAAAATTAAAGCCACCAAACAGGAAAAGGATTTTTTATAAAAGGACACAAAATGTACCTACACCCCAAAAGACCAAAGAAGCCACATTAGTCTACTTTCCCCTTCCGAAAGGAAAGCTTAATAATGAAATATAAGAACATCCATACCAAAGATCAATCTGATAAAATTAAAAGGATGCTGTCACCTCTTCCAAAGCACAATAATCATTCCATGTTCATATAGAAAAAATGTTATGTTCTCACCATAACATTCCACATTTGTTGCCCTTGATCTCACTTTCCTTCTTGCTGGTTGAGTTCGAAGCTGATACTCCGCTCCGACTCAGCTGTATACTATAGTTAGAGAGCTTTTACTGGCTCGAGGCTAGCCCCTGTCCCAACATGCCTAGCAGGAGTTACCCAGATCTCATTTGTGATAACCCAAACACTAGACTATGCAAGTTAAAAATTAACAATTTTTTACATACGAGAACACCTGAGTATAAAGGTGTAAATAATCAGCAAAGAGATAGAAAGGGAGTCTAGGTCTAGCCAACTGGTATGGTAAAGGGAAACCTCAGCCATTGTAGCCACTGAAAGGAACCCCTCTCGATCCTCCAGGAAGGGGGAAGGAGGGTGTGACACAAGAAGGAAGGCGAGATCAAGGACAAGAAACATGAAACATTGAGTACACAACTTCTTTATGTTTTGTCCCCATCTCACCTTCGTTCTCGCTGGTTGGGACCACGTCCCCAGCACCTGTTTCTTGGGTGGCTTACTGAAAAAGACTCTTCAGGACCGTGGAACCAAAGGATGCCCTGTTCCAGGAGGCCACATCTGCTTTGTAATAAGTGATAAAGGTATGAGGATTAGCCCATATAGCTGCTGCACAGATCGAATCTAAAGGCAGTTTGGCTTGAAAGGCAATACAGGTAGCCAAGGCCCTAGCTGAGTGTCCTCTAACTTTTCCTGGAAGTTTTTTGTTCCACAAATTATAGACATAGGCGATGGTGTCTGAAAAGCCACTTAGATAAGATCATTTTTGAGACTGAATAACCTTTCTATTCTATACAAAGGATATAAGCAATTGATGGGATTTTCTGACGTCCTTGGTCTTGTGTAAATAAAAACGTAACTGTCTATGAACGTCGAATTGATGGAGCTTATACTCTGCCTTGTTGCCATGATTGGGGAAGACAGGAAGCTCTATGGATTGATTCAAGTTGTACTCTGAACACACCTTTGGTAAGGAGGAGGGATTGGTTCCGAGACAAACTGTCTTTGTGGAAAATCAAGTACGGAGGACAAATTGATAAGGCCTGTAATTCTGAAACCCTCCTAGCTGAGGTAATGGCAGTCAAGAAAATAGTCTCCCATGTCAAACATTTTAGGGGACAAGTAGCAGCTGGCTCAAAGGGGGGGGGGGAGATCAGAGCCGCTAAAACTAAATTTAAGTCCCGGGGGGGGGGGTTCTCTTATTGGAGGTCTTAACATGACAGTACCTCTTAGGAATGCATTGCATAGCCTATGGGACATAACGTTAGAGCCAGTTTTTCCCACATGAAAATTAGAAACAGCAGCCAGCTGAACCCAGATAGTAGCTGCAGCTGCTCCTCGCTCAGAAGTTTCAGCAAGAAATTCGAATATCTTTGAAATGGGTGCAGTAAAGGGATCAATCTCGTTCCTGTGTGGCCAAAAAAAAAGAGAACCTCTTACATTCACTAGCATAAAGTTTCCAGGTAGTGGGTTTGCAGGAAATCAAAATGTGTTGAACTGCTGGGGAAATACCAGGAAGCCTGGCTAAGTCTGGAAGTGGAGAAACCAAGCTGTCAGCTTAAGAGCTTGGATGGAAAGGCAGAGCACACCAGACTAATGCATCAGGAGATCTGGAACTGGGTCCAGGATCCAAGGCTCCCCCTGCAGATGATGCTAAAGGAATGGGAACCATATCTGACAAGGCCAGTAAGGGGCAATGAGGATTATCTTTCAACCCACTGACTTTTCTTTCTGAAGAACCTTGGAGATTGGGGGAATGGTGGAAAAATGCAATCCCAGGGGCCAATCGTGAAAAAGTGCATCCCTGGGTGACTGTCCCAGTGGTGGGACTAGGGCAAAGTAGCTGCTACATTTGTTGAGGGGGGTGGCAAAAAGATTGCAGCATGGCTGGCCCCTTTTGCAAAAAATCAAGTCTGCAATTTCCTGTTTCAGAGACCTCTTGTGAGGCATCAGAATCACCCTGCTGAGCTTGTCCGCTATCACGTTGGATTTCCCCGGAATGTGCGTTGTGATCAGAAAATGTTGGGAAGACATCGCCCATTGGCATACTCAGAACCTCCCGACACAAGGGATAAAACCTGGTTCCACCTGGTTTGTTGATGTACCACACTACAGACATATTGTTGGTCTGAATTGCTACAGTCCCTGCAGGTAGAGGGGTTTGAAGTGCTTGCAACACCAAAAGCACCGCTCTCATCTCTAGGACACTGACGTGCAAGTGGTACTCATGCTGCTGCCAAGTCCCTTGTACTGTCTGTCCCAGATAAATACTCCCACCCCATCTGGGATGCATCAGTGGTCACTGTGGCTATGGGTTGGGGGGGTTAGAAACGGCCTGCCTATTGTCACCAGAGGGGAGTGAAGCCACCATTCTAGATTCTTCTAGCAGGACTCAGTGATTAAAATCTGATGTGACATTGATAAATCCTGGAATGACCAAAACTGTCATGTGGAAACACGCCATGAGGGACCAGAGTAATTGCTGCAGCCACTGAACTCAAGACTTTGAGGGCAAGTCTTGCCTGAATTCTTTTTCGCCATGAGGATTGAAACCTGAAGATGAACGGTTGACACCCTTTCCTGAGGCAGCTTTGCTATCATGGCCCTTGTGTCTAAATCTGCCCCTATAAATGTAATATATTGAACAAGGCAACAAGGAAGACTTTTCGTAGTTTATGGTGATGCCTAGTTGTGAACAAGTGTGAATTGTGGAGTCCACTGCCTTGATTAGCTGATGTTCGGTGGTGGCAGTAAGGAGCCAGTCGTGTAGATATGGAAACACCTGGAATCCTAGACACCTCAGGTGAGGCATAACTATTGCCATGCATTTGAACACCCTGGGGGCTGTAGTGAGACCAAAGGGCAGAACTCTGAACTGGTAATGACTGTATCCCAGCTGGAAGCGTAAATATCTCCTGGATCGCCTGTCCATTTTTATGTGGTAGTATGCATCCTAGAGATCAGAGCACATCCAATTGTCCTGACCCAAAAAGGGAAAAATGGACTGCAGAGTTACCATCTGGAACTGTGTTTTCTTGACTGATTTGTTCAGTCTGCTGAGATCCAAAATGGGCCTCCAGTCCCCTGTCTTTTTTGGAACTAAAAAGAACCTTGAGTAAGTTCCAGATTTGATTTGGTCTGCGGGGACTTCCTGGATGACTCACTCTAGCAACTTTTGAACTTCTAGGTTTGCTTGATCCCGAAGATTGGGTGAAGCATCTGAGATTGACCGTTGTTTTCTTGTAAGGGGTGGCTGGGAGAAGGGAATTTTGTAAGCCCTGGATATTATCAATAGTACCCATGTATCTTCCGTGATTGTCTGCCAGGCATTTAGGTACAAGGACAACCTGCCCCCAACTGCCTCCAGAGGTGGACAGTCGGGCCTACTAGAGCCTGTATTCTCTGTCGCCCTGATTCTGTGGAACCCCCTGCTGCGAGACTGACTTCTTCCTTTATTATTTCTCCCCCTGCTCCTGGGGGGTAAAATCTCCACACGTCAGGCGAAGCTCCCTGGTATTTCCTGAACCACATCTTCCCGAGCTTCTGACTTTATGAGTAAGGTTTAGAAGGAGCAGAAAAACGTACTCCCATGGCAGAGAGTTTTGCCATCCCTTTCACACCTGGTAAGAGTCTCTTACCTCAGGCCCGAACGATAAGCCATCAAAGGGGGTGTTGGTAAGAGAAGAATTGAAAGGCTCAGCAAATTGACAAAGGAGCATCCAGGAGTGTTTCCGTAAGGCAACTCCTGTGCCTGCTGTCCTACTCGCTTCATCTGCTGAGTAAGAGATCAACCACATAGAGGAGTTAACTACAGAAGCCCTTCGCATGCTGAGAAGCCGCCTTGCCCGCAGCTCCCTCAGCTGTAGGATCCTGTAGGGTATATCTCCCAACTCCTTGAGGAGATCCCTCTGAAGGCATGTAAATAATTCAGCGACCTGAGAGTAAAGGCCGCTGAAAAAAAACATATGCTTCCCATACCTGTCTATTGTATGGGACACACTGTTCGGAGGATGGACAGAAGTTTCCACTAGTTCATTCTTAGTGGCTGCTGCATCACCATAGCATCTGACAGGCATGCCCTTAGATAGAAAAATCTTGCAGTCCGGAGCAGTTACAAATTTATTGGGCCTCTGTGGAACTGGTTCCATACTCTGGAGAGCTCCATGCCTTCCGACTCAGTAGGCCAACTGCGGGTCGACAGGCGGAGACACCCAAGAGGTGGAGGGTCAGGAATCAAGTGCATCAAGGTACACAGCCTTATCCTCAGAAGGGGTAAGGGACTTCGTCACCCCTCTGCCTAAGGATTTTCAGGATGTCTGAAAATAAGACATCAGAGGGGGACCGTGGGGACCCTTCTGAGTACTCCAAGTACATGTCTGATGTCAGGGACTCAGGGTAGTCCAAATTCTTCCTCTTACACTTCCTCTTCCGAGGGACCTCCTCGAAGGGGTGCTCTGGGAAGGTTTCGAAAGAGGTGGGGTCGCCCAATGGGGCATCCTAGAGCATGAGTTCCCTACGCTTGGGGGGGGTTTGGAGGCAGACACCAGCACCGGAGAAGGAGCAGAGGGTGGGGCGGTCTCAGAGAACAGCACGCATTCCCTCAAAGGCACCACGGTCCCAGCCTGAAACAGTCTCCAGCACCTACACGATGGCTCCGAGGCTGATGCAGCTGAGCTCGCCTGCGCAGAAGCCCCAAGATGGAGAGTAGGGTCGGACAAGGGTCCGATGCCACTCCTCCTCTCTCAGCCGATGAGGGAGTGTCGGCCCCCAGATCCCTTGACAGAAAGGGGCAATGAGGAGATCAGAGCGACCGTCAGAACCAGGAAACCGGAGGTTATTGTAACAGATGGTTCCACCACAACTTCCATGCACTCTGGCTCCGAACTCAAGAGAGTTGGAGGAGGAATTGATGTTGGTTGGACTGTTGGGCACCACGTCCTTATGGGCTGGGCTCGATAATTTTGCTAATGCCGGTTGTCTTGAGAAGCCTCTTCACCACCCCCTCCATATCATCCGAAAGACTCCTGGATGAATGAGAGGAATGGGTGAAGACTGATAACTGCCTGCCACAGATTTAAGAGCAGAGATTGTGGAACAGACCGCACTGGTTCCAGAGAGGGAGAACTGGTTCTCTTGAGAGTCCTGACTGGCTCAGACTACTGGAGCTGCCGGAAAGAGAGACTTGTCGAAACCAACACTCGGATCAGACAATGCTGTAGATTTGTCTTTTCCTTTGGATGATTCCAATATCGGAGCAGACGAGGATGATGGCTTAGTGGACTTGTCCTGTTTTTCTGTTGGCTGAGTCCCCTCCATGGAAACATCAAAGGGGCCCTTTAATAAGCCTTGCAAAATCAGTTTAGTTTTTCAATTCTGCAGGACTCAAGAACTGAAAGCATGGCATATAGAGCACGAGTCCTGCAGGTGTACGGCCCCTAAGCAATATACACAGCTCGTATACCCGTCCATAAGGGACATCTTTTGGCAGCATGAGTCGCACTTCTTAAAACCCGAAGGTTTTGTCTAGTTAGTGGAATCCTTAGATATAGTTAGCATTAGTTCGCATACTAGCAGTCTATCAACTAAGAACAAAGGCCCTGAACAATACACAAAGTTAAATGCCAATAAACTAGTTTGTTTACAAACAAAAACATTTTTTTTGGAAGGAAGGAATGAAAGGGGAGAGCCTCTAAGCTAAAACGGTGAACTCCCCCAACCGAAGAGAGCCTCTAATGCAAAAGGCTGCTCCTAGAAAAGAAGGGAATAAGGAGAAAGCCCTCCAACCAAAAACGGGGCTGAAGGGATGGAGGACCCTCTAAGTTAAATGGGTTCACAAGGAAAAGGTAGGCCTAAAGTAAAACGACGGCCACAACAACAAATGGAAGGTTAGAAAAAACACTAACCTATGAAGAAACTCTAACACTAAATATCCAACAAAGATTTAACAAAACATTTAACTGTTTGAATTTGGTCAAA